>NC_085864.1:46551403-46553903 GCF_034702125.1 Engraulis encrasicolus
TGAGGGGAAAGAGAAGGGGAGAGAGAAAACGAGAAGCAGAGAGGAAAAGAGAGACTTGCAGCTCGCGCAATGTGCGGATGAGAAGATATTGACATCCTTCATCCCTTCATCTCCCTGAGACTGCTAGCATAGGGTTTGAGAAGCCGAGGCGGCCTTAAGGAACAAGGCTGTTGAGGATCATAGCAGGTCATAGGAAGTGAGAGATGTAATGTAATGTAATGATGTGCGGATAAGGTACCCAGGCTTTCAGACTAAACTGTGATGCGTAGTTTGGAAGTTGGAAAATGGAAAGAGTTTAAAGAGTACTTGTTCTGGTGTAACTGTGAGTGTGGTTTAGGGATTAAGACTTCCAGGCTTACCTGTGATGCGCAGTTTGGAAGTTGGAAAATGGAAAGAGTTTAAAGAGTACTTGTTCTCTTGTAACTGTGAGTGCGATTTAGGGATTAAGACTTCCAGGCTTACCTGTGATGCGTGTTTGGAAATAAGGGATCTGGTGTAACTGTGAGTGCGGTTAAGGGGTTACTAAGACTTCCATGCTCACCTGTGATGCGCAGTTTATAAATAAGAGTTTAAAGAGTACTTGTTCTCTTGTAACTGTGAGTGCGATTTAGGGATTAAGACTTCCAGGCTTACCTGTGATGCGTGTTTGGAAATAAGGGATCTGGTGTAACTGTGAGTGCGGTTAAGGGGTTACTAAGACTTCCATGCTCACCTGTGATGCGCAGTTTGTTGTTGCCCACTACGGCCTCCTTGCCGTCCGCCTGGAAGAGCATCTTCCCCGAGCTGGAGCTCACCACCAGCTGCTGGACATCACCCTGCACCTGCTCAGGACCTGAGGACACACAGGAGGACACACACACACACACACACACACACACACACACACACACAGACGCGCGGGCATGCACAAACATGCGCGCATATGCACACACGCGCACACACACGCACACAGGCTCACCCACACACAGACGCACACAAAACACACAACCAAACACGCACGCGCGCACAGTCACTCACACACACACAAGCACACATCAGAAATACACAACACATGTATCATCTACAAACTACAAACACATGTCTGATGGAATATTTATCAATTCATCAGCGCTAATTTTAATTAGGTTCTTTGGTTACAAAACCTACTGATGATTGGACAACACACACTCACAAAAATATCTGACATTGAAAATGAAACACCTCACAAAATGTCTGATGTGTGTCTGACGTGGTTGTCAAAATTGACATATTGTGTAGAATAAGTCTAGACTTTCTTTAAAAAAAAAAAAAAGACAAAGACTGCCTTTAGCACATTATAACTTTTTGGCAGTGGGTGGTTGATAGTTTTGACTTGGAGTGTTCCCCACCTCACCACACTCTATTCTGTACAGTGCCATAAGCCGAGCTTGAGTTATGAAAGAAGATCAATCATAGAGGACAGGGTGAATAGGAGAGAGAGAGAGAGAGAGAGAGAGAGAGAGAGAGAGAGAGAGAGAGAGAGAGAGAGAGAGAGAGAGAGAGAGAGAGAGAGAGAGAGAGACAGAGAGACAGAGAGAGAGACAGAGAGAAGAAGAAGAAAAAAAACAAAGAGAAAAAGAAAAAAAGAAAAGAAAACCGAACACAGAATGAATGACTTGGAAAGAGAGAGGGAGGAAGAGATAGGACGGAGAGAGAGAGAGAGAGAGAGAGAGAGAGAGAGAAAGACAAAGAGAGAAAGAGAAGGAAAGAGAAAGAGAAGGAAAGAGAGAGAGAGAGAGAGAGAAAGAGAGCTCTCATATGCCAGATTGTCTGCAGTTGCAGCTGCTTGCCCTGGCATTCCCCTCTGTTTCATAATCAGACTGATTATTGCAGAATGCCGATTTGATTGAGTTCCAACATTAATTCAGCCCGGACGGCGCGGCGGTTACATATGTAAACGACGAGCTAACAGGGACGATCATGACTCCATGGGCCCCTGGGCAAGACAACAAGAAAGGCCCCCCTCCAGATGTTAGAGACTCTATATTGTTGGGCATTCAGGTGTTTTTCCCCTGAAAAATATGTGAAAATAGAGTTGTTAAAAGTGTGATTTTACACAACATGAGAATGGAAATTTAGAGGATTGGGCTTCAGGGCCCTCTGAACTCTTGGGCCCCTGGGCCTGGGCCCGGTAGGCCCTTGCAGTAATCCATCCTTGCAAGCTAATCGCACTGTTTTCTACCCGGAAAATGACAACCGGGGGAACAGGAATCAGGTCAGATTTTCTCTCCCTGGCTGTGAGCAGGGCTGGACTGGCCATCTGGCATACCGAGGCATTTCCCAGTGGGCCCTGCACCCTCGGGGGCCCCTATTTTCAAACATATAAAAAAAATCTTTCTTTTTAGCATTTCTGAAAATAGGGGCCCACGAGGGTGCAGGGCCCACCGGTCGGTGAGTCAGTTCTGCGTTGCTAATTATGAGGGCCCCCTTTGGTCCAAAAGTGCCCGAGGCAGGCCCTATTTCTCCCCCAGTGCAGCCCTGG
>NC_085864.1:46563903-46566403 GCF_034702125.1 Engraulis encrasicolus
GGTATACTACAATCATTAACTGATGCAAATATATAACATAACTTTTCTAAACACCAAGCACCACAGAAGCATCACTCCTGCTCTCTCCCCCTTCATACACTCTTTAACCTATTTAAGCCTGCTGCTACGTGCATTGACCTAGTATAGGCACCTGGAGCGACATAGACGCTGGATTCATAGTCACATAGACACATTTTTCATATTTGTGAAAAAGCATTTTTTAGTAAAAGTTGGGAACCTACGTATTTAACATAATTTAAGTGTGCTGAATTCAACTAGACAGGTTCCCAAGCCGGTTTTGATGGTTAAATTTGAAGAACAAAATGGCTGCCAAAATATGTGATTTTTGACAGAGCATTTTTACCAAGTATTGCTGTACTTGGAAATAAATGCTCTGTTCTAACATTTTGTGTCCCATTAATGTCGACATAGATGCTGTATTCAGACTCTTGAGATTTGAGTTTGTTTTTCTATTGAAACGGTGGGTATGCTGGAGCTGAATGATCACAGTCTAATGCAAGCTGAGGGTCTTAGCTTTTAAATGCAACTTCGGAGGCTGAGATATTTAGGCTTTAATAGGCTGAAGCACGGCTTAGGCATTTAGCAAGTGTTTTTTTGCAGGTACCTTAGGCCAGTGGTTACCAACCTATGGGTCGGGACCCAACTTATGGGTCGCCAAAGATCCACAGAGGGTCGCGGAGCCCTCTTGATTTTAAGGGGTTTCATTTTAAATATATATACAGTATAGCCCATGTTGAATAAATTACAAAGCATTTAACTTATATATGCATAGATGCAACAAAAATTAAGGGCTACATTAAACATTGATTCTTTATTTCACCAAAGACGAATTGAGGAATAAAATACTGGTAACTAAAATGAGTTTTCGCAGGAAATAGAAGGCATCTTGTGACTCCCTCTTGTGCAGGCGCTCATGCGGTTGGGTCATCAAAGCTTACAATAGTAAAAACATGGGTCCCTGAAGAAAAAGGTTGGGAACCACTGCCTTAGGCTAAAATGGGTTAAACACCACAGCAAAACTCGTCTCTCTCTCCCTTGTTCCTTCCACTCCTCCACCCCACTTAACCTTTTCTAAACACCAACAACAACCTTACCAAGCATCTTCCCCTCTCTCTCACCCTGACCCCCCTTCACACTCTCTTCTCTCTCTCTCTCACCCTGAACCCCCTCCCCCCCTCTCTCTCTGTCTCTCTCTCTCTCTCTCTCTCTCTCTCTCTCTCTCTCTCTCTCTCTCTCTCTCTCTCCTCTTCACAATCCCTCCACCTCACATAACCTTTTATAAACACCAACAACCAAAATAAGCAGCATCCCCCTCTCTCTCTCCCCCTCCACACAAAACCCCCCCTACACAGTTCCAATCATCACAAATCCCACCAGCTCCGGAAACCTTTAAGAAAGGCTTTTCACGGGTAACAATATCTTTCCTGATATAGCCCAAATAGAGGAATGCAAAATCCTATTAGACTTCTTGAAAAGGGCTTGAAAAGGGCTATGAAATGCCTAAAGATCGCACACACTGGGTTACATCACTGCGGGACTGTGCGGAGGAAATGAGGAAACGCTTTGCTATAGCCGACCAAAACAGACTTTGGAGGGATTGTAGCCTATGTGTGCAATGCATGCAGGGAAGCTGACAGGGGACAACCAGGTCAGTTGTCCAAGGCCCAGGGAGAAGGGGGGCCCATAATTAAGTCAACATTACATTGTATGTTGAAAAAGGCACTCTCGTCTATGAAAATAAAAAGTTACATGATAAAGGCTTTTTTATTTTCCATAGATGAGAGTGCCTTGGTGTTTTTCCTTTTCAACTTCTGCATTTTCGCATCCAAGGAGCACGTCCAAGAGTACCTTTTTGAGTCCAGGAAGCGCTCTTGTGATTACATTGTATGTAGTATTGAAAAGAGGGCCCTTTCAGATGGCTTTGCCTTGGACCCAGTTAACCCTATCGGTGGCCCTGTGTGTATGTGCTGCATAACTCACAGGCTTGTAGCTGAGCAGTCACAGTCTAGATGGCTTTCTGCAGACATGCAAAATCATTTGATATGCCTTTTTTGTAGGGAAGCCGACAGGAGAGGACAAAGTCGACAGTTGTACTGGGCCCAGGGACAGAGGGGGCCCAGAAATGGGTTCTCATTACATTGTACAGTATGTATTGGGTGGGGGGTCTTTTCCGATGACTTTGTCCTGGGCCCAGCCAAAGCTGTCAGCGGCTCTGTGCCTTTGTATTAATGAAATACATATTTAAATATGTAGGCCTACCTTTGAACTACTGAGTTTTAACCGCCCCTTTGTACCACAACTGAGTGTAGAGGGGTGTATAAATAAATTATATTGCTGCCGTCAAATGGTTAGACTGCCTCACTCGAGCTAAAAGAACTTCATGACTTTAAGACGATTTTTTTTTTGCTTTTTGTTCTTCAAACACAGAGATGCTGTATAGAGCAAGGAGAGGGTTGTAACGAGACATTTTCAAATACCG
>NC_085864.1:46568903-46591403 GCF_034702125.1 Engraulis encrasicolus
CTTTGCTTCTTCGATTGTCTTGACTTTTCTTGGAGTTTAAATCAAACTTAAATAAAGTCGGAGTAAGTCATAGTAAAGAGCACCTCTGCCTCTTTAGAGTAAGCAAGTTCACATCAGTCACAGATGTGTTGCTTAAACCCACAGCGCTTAGTCCACTTCAGAGTATGACTCCTCCCCAATAGCTAAATTTGCGGTACATATTTGACCTCAAATGTGTCAATATATCGTAATCCTTTTGTTCAAACGTAGCGAAAATAAATCGTCACGCACACAAAATCATGGTACAGATGTGAGTTTGTTCACCAACGAAATTCACGTCATGTAATTTCTTTGCTAAAACCCTGCAGCCACGGATTCTCACAGCTGTAATTGCCTTGCAGGCCGACGGCGCCTCAGACTTGATATTCACGTCATGTAATTTCTTTGTTAAAACCATATGCCACTGCTTTGACATCTGACACTGTCAACATCAATAATATAGGGTTTTTTTTGTATTCTGACATTGTTGAATGAAGTCAAAGTTGTTACTCTAAGGGGAACCACAACCACGAACACAAAACTCATGAACACAACATGTGTAGGCTACTCTGCCAATTCGACAATAATCCCTCTGATATTGTAGCCAGTTACTATGCTTAAAAGTGAGTTGATTGAATGATTAATTGGTTGCATTGATTTGATTACATTTCCTCCAGTGAGTGACATTAAGATGAAGAGAAGAAACGATATTGAGAGCTTCTTTATCAAGAAAAAAAGAGTCAGTCAGCTACAGCCAGTACCAGCACCAGTGCAGATGCTCACACAAGCCAGCAGCCTAGGGATAGTGTTGATGAGCAGTCCACTACCCCAATACAAGATGGTAGGTTGTGCATGGAAAGTTTGAATTAGTTACATGTAGCCCTTTCATGCACGCCGTTCAACCAGTGGAACACTGTTATTGTCATCAAAAAGGTTCTGTCATAGTGCCACACTACATAACACAGGGTCTTTAGTAATACACTATGGTAACTCTGGTAACGACAAAGGTATAACGCCATGCATTAAAGGGTTTAACAGCTGACAAATGTTGAGACAGAAGATGATGAACTAAAGATTTGTATTATATGTATATGTGCATGGACCTGTCTGTCTGTCTGTCTGTCTGTCTGTCTGTCTGTCATTTTAAACTATCCTTGTATTACCACAGTTGACCAGCCACATTTGGAGGAGGAGGAGACGGACTGTGAATCTGTGTTGTCTGGATCTCCACCTACTGAGCATGGTATGTCAGGTTCAGATGTCATTCATGAAGTTGGTGTCTACTCTCTCATACTTCAGTTATTTAAAAATGGCCAATTATGCATATTTATGTGAATGCATAGCATTTAACCAGATTACACTGCACTTTCAATTAAAAGCCTGGCACATTAAAATAACTTAATGAGGATATGTGTGTGCATTTATCTTTAATTTCTGTGAATACGTACATAGAAAACAAAGACCTAAACATAGAACATTTCAATACTATATATATATATTTTTTTTATACTACTACAAAATATTGTATTTGAAGTTCAGTGGTGCTTTTCTTTAAAATGCAGGAAATAGCATAGAATAAATGCAACATTTTCTGTGTGGGAGGACCCCCGTATGTGTATATAATTCCATGATTCCATGGCCACCTCAGACTATATTTGTGTGTCATCTTGGCCACCCTAGTAAAAATGTCCTGGATACGCCCCTGCGTAGATGCCCACCTTGTACAGGTAGTCGGGCGCCGGCTCGGGGACGCCCTCCTCCCTTGTGGTCCGCACGTACTGCTCACGCACCATCTGGACATGACCCGGGGGGAGGGGGGGGAGAGAAGGCAAGGTGAGCTCAGGTGAGTTGAATATTAGAGAGAGAGAGAGAGAGATTTGGGGGGGGTAGAGAGAGAGGGGAGGGGAGAGGGAGGAGGAGAGAGGGAGGAGGAGGAGGGGAGAGGGAGAGAGAGGGGAGGGGAGAGGGAGGAGGGGGGGGGGAGGAGGGGGAGGAGGAGGGAGGGAGAGAGGGAGGAGGAGCGGGGGAGGTGGGGAGAGGGAGAGAGAGAGCGGGGGGGAGGAGGGGGGGGGGGGGAGGGGGAGGGGAGAGGGAGAGAGAGAGAGAGAGAGAGAGATACAGAGAGAGATATAGAGAGATATAGAGAGGGAGAGAGGGGGAGGGGGAGGGGGAGGGAGGAGGTGGGGGGGAGGCGGGGGGGAGGGAGGGAGAGAGAGAGAGAGAGAGAGAGAGAGAGAGAGAGAGAGAGAGAGAGAGGAGGCAAGGTGAGCTCAGGTGAGTTGGTGGCAAATAATATTCAAGTAAGATGGAAAACCGTGAGGAGAGAGTGTTGGAAAGGTGAGCTAGGCTGCTACAGGCTGCATAGAGTTGGCAGAAGATGAGGCCCCCAGCTGTTTGACTGTACTGTGACTGTACACTACACACATAGGCACAGGAACTGCAGTAGCATATCACTGACTCTTGAGAAAGTGGCTAAAACAGGTTGTCATCTTGAATTGAAAGTGAATTACAAAATAATATGGTATATCCTCGTAGACAAAGGTCTTGGCTTTTCAGAAATGCACAAGGCCAATCTCCCCATTTTCCATTTTTTTCAGAAATCAGGTTTTTCTCCGATCATACCTTGTTTTTTGTCAACACCGTCAGACACAATTAAAAGCAATAAAAAGTGTATTGATTTGGTTGCATATGTATCTGGAGTTTTTAAGTGATTGTGTGTTTTTTGGTTCACACATACGCCTTTAAATGTTGAAAATTCACTTTCATTCTATTTTAATACTGCTTCATGTGTTCTAATTTAAAAATATGTGCTGTCAGACAATGCTTACTTAATGGCTAAATAGATCAAACAATTTTTTGTAATTTCACAAATATTCGTGTAGGCTTAAATTTGCTATTACTTTGATAATTCAACAACTACAAAGGAAAATTTTGTAAGCACATTCATTTAAAATGTCCAAAACTCCTTCTTACAGTGGTGACTTAAGAACTGACGGTGGTGACAGTAATCTGAAGGTGGTGAAAGTGACCTAATTATTACCTACATTTATCAAAATAAATAGCCCTCTCAAGTCAATGACATCTAGCATAAACACTTTATTTTTGTGTGTGCACAGTATGTTTGTGCATGTGTTTTTTCTTCATTTGTTAGATACTCTAGGAAGTAGGCCTAGATTATTGAAAATGTGGCATAAACAGGTTTTAAGTTGTTCAAATCCAAAATATAGAGGTGTATTATCATAAATGAATGTCTTGGCTGTGCAGTGAATGTATTGGCCAAGCTCCCCATGTTTTACATTTTTCATAAAATGGGCTCTTTCTTGGTTTTGTCACCAGCGTCAGACAGAATTAGAAGTAAAAAAACAAGTTTACTGTATTTAAGTTAATTACTTTTACAATTCAGCATAATTGTAGATACTTATTGGAAGCATATTCTTAAAACTTGTCAAAAACATGTAAAACACATGCTTTTTTGTGAACTACATCAGATGTCACCACCGTCAGGTTTTGTGACAAAAAACCCTCCAAATGCACCTCAGTGGAGGCTGGAGTATAAGTTTGGGTCACAATTATTACTAACATGTCTGGTAATGTTTCATTAACCAGCACAATTTAGTAAAATATGGAACAACATGATGAGCGGAACAAAATCTGACGGTGGTGACATCTGACGGTGTGAGACAAAAAAACACTCTTTTACATATTGTGCATTTTTTGCTCACATTAGCCACTTCGTTTTCGCTCTGTTTCTTAGGGGTTTCATGACGCTTCTGAAAAAGTATATATAATTAACATTAATGTAACAATAATACTATTAAAACCTCCGACGGTGTTGACAGTTTATGGTTGGGACAGTACCAGTGTCCAAACAAATTAACAAATTGAGGAGAAATTAGTGAACTTACAGGAGCTTCAGTGATGGTGAAGTATTCAGTAGAGCTAAAGGTTTGAAAAGGGGTCCGAAGTAATGACATTGACCTTGCGCATACCTGATTTAATTGTCTTTTTGAAAAAATCTGACGGTGGTGACTAATATGCTGGACACACTTTGAGCAATCAGAAAATAGTAGTAAATATTGCTTTACACGCACTATGTGCATATCTGCAGAACCACTTCTATATGGACTTTCACATCATGGTGATATTATTCAATAATATCAGTGATTTTTACATTTTAAGTCAATTGAAATGATGATGTCTGTCCTTGGGACAGCTGTTTTTACAGGGTGTGGGCAGGTTTATAGCCATGAAAAGTAATAAAATTACACTTAAATATTTCAAACGACTGTACATTTATGTAACAGACCCCTGTGTCTTTACCTGGATTCATTTTGTTCATGAAAATGTAGTTTATTTTCAACAGAATTGGCAGTTTATTGCAGAGACATGTTTTAGCCGCTTTCTCAAGAATCAGTGATATACTAGATGACTGCATCTATGCAGCAAGGCACTCTGAAAGTGAGTTATACGTAAGATGAAATGGCAGTAAATATAGTCCAGAGAGGCTCCAATGTGGTAGCATTGGGCCTACTCCTCCTCACAGAGATGGTGTATGGTTGTGCCTGTGCAGCAAGGTGCTTTCAAGTTCAAGGTGAGTTGGCACTAATCGAGGTCCCATGTTGTGTGATCTGTGACAGTACCTGTGTGGCAATGTGCTCAACATACAATGTCAATGTACCACGCTCTACCCACAGGATGTGCACACACACTGTATTTATGATGAAGTGGATAGCTATGACTAATGATTAGGTAGGTGAGATCAGAGGCTTGATGGGTGTTAGCCAAATGCAATGTGGTGTATACACTGGTCAGGCCATGCCCTCCTAGTAATGCAACACCTTCAGCGTTGCTTCTAGTCAGGCCAAGATCAATGTAAATATCGTTACTGATCTCCTGAAAAATCGGGAACTCCACCCACTCCACCCACCCAAGAACCAATCAACCAGTAGCAAACCAAGGGAGGCGGGTTAACCATGCTGCTAATTCTTATGCTCTAGGTCAGACCAAGTCTCAAAGAAATGTGAAAGTCGATGATAATCAGGCTAGTATACACACCCGTATTACACAGACAGCAGACAGACACTGTATCCCTCAGCAGCTCAATAATCTCTATTGCGCTATTTACATAATTACTACCTCCGCCAAGGAGATTAGGTTTTTGGTCGCGTTGGTTTGTTTGTCTAGTCTGTCTGTCTCTGTTTATTTGTCTGTCTGACAGCAGGATAACTCAAAAAGTTATGAACAGATTTTTGATGAAATTTGTTGAATGAAATTGTTGTGGAAATGGAAACAGGAGCAAGTGATTGCAGTTTGGTGGTGGTCCCGATCCAGGATTTAAAAAAGAGATTCATCATCATGGCATGATAGGATAGGGCAGTGTTTCTCAAACTTTTTCAGACCGAGGACCACTTTGTCCCCTCAAATATCTTCAAGGACCACCTGTCAAATGAATTGAGAGTTGACATGTGCTAATTTGACACTGCTAATTTGGATACAGACCACTTACTTTTTCAC
The DNA here is from genome assembly GCF_034702125.1 of Engraulis encrasicolus. Lineage (NCBI taxonomy): Eukaryota > Metazoa > Chordata > Actinopteri > Clupeiformes > Engraulidae > Engraulis > Engraulis encrasicolus. Next base: position 46,574,436 of record NC_085864.1, read on the forward strand.
ATTACAAGCCTGTCTTATTGTGGTGAAAATAAGACTTCAGCTATGTTTAGCTTTGTAATAATGTTACAAATAGAGCATACAGCTAGCTTGTCTTGGAAAAGTAGAAATCCCCTCGCGGACCACCTGAGCTCTGTCGAGGACCACCAGTGGTCCCCGGACCACACTTTGAGAATCACTGGGATAGGGAAAATTCCAGTTTCTACCTCCACAAAGACTTGAAAAAAAACGAGGGTGTAACTTAGTCAAATGTTCTATCAATCAGCTTCCTTGGCGGAGGTCTGCACGCCACTCCCTGAGTGCATTTGAAGACTTTATTTGCAAAACGGTGTATCTCCATTTTTTGGCTTTTGCATTTTATTATTGGAAATGACTGTTCAGAGGTCCTATCACCTACAGTGAGGAGAATAAGTATTTGATCCCTTGCTGATTTTGTTGGTTTGCCCACTAATAAAGACATGATCAGTCTTTAATGTTAATGATAATATGTATTCTAATATGGAGAGACAGAATATCAAAAAGAAAATCCAGAAATTAACTCTAAAGAATATAATAATTGATTTATATTTAATTGAGGGAAATAAGTATTTGATCCCCTGCCAACCATTAAGAGTTCTGATCCCGCAGATCAAATGGCACTTCCAATTAACTTGTTATCTGAATTGAACACACCTGTTAATAGTAACCTGCACAAAAGACACATTGAATCTGCAGAATCAGTCCATAGAATCAGTCAATCAATCAAACTAAACTCGCCAACATGGGACAGACCAAAAAGCTGTCAAATGATGTCAGGGACAAGATTTTAGAACTCAACAAGGCTGAAATGGGCTCCTGGATATTAAGGAGCAAACTGTTGGTGCATTTCTTCCCAATTTTAGGACATACAAAATGATCATCAATCATCAATCTTAGGCCTATCTGTGGTTCCATACAAGATTTGACCGTGTGGGAATTTAATAACCTGAAAAAAAGAGACAAAGGCACCTTAAAACTGTACGGGAGGAGCTAGGAAATTATCTCAAGGCAGCTGGGACCTCAATCACTAAGAAAACTATTGGAAACACTTGATACCACAGCGGATTAAAATCTTGCAGTGCATGTATGGTACCCCGGCTTCAGAAGGAACCTGTTCAGGCTCACCTGAGGTTTGTCAATGAACATCAAACTGGATTAGGATATGATTGGGAGGTGCTGGAATCAGATGACACCAAAATCAAACTGTTTGGCATTAACACAACTCGATGTGTTTGGAGGAAGAGAAATGCTGCCTATGATCCCAAGAACAACACCTTCTCCAACATCATAAATGAAAGTGGTAACATTATGTTTTGAGGTTGTTTGTCTGGCCAAGACACAGGACAACTTCACATCGTCAAGAAATGGATGGAGGGAGACACATGTAAACGTACAATGCTGCATGCCAACCTCTTTCCCACCACCACTAGACTGAAGGTGGGTCATGGATTGGCCTCCCAATATGATAATAATCCATAACATACAGCCCAAGCAACGAAGGAGTAGCTCAAGCAGAAGCATATTAAGGTCATGAAGTGGCCTATACAGTTTCCAAACATTAACCCTATACTAATCCTGTGAAGGGAACAGAAGCTCCCATTTGGCAAGCTACAGTCATACAAATTAAGTGATTTAGAGATGATCTGCAAAGAAAATCAGACAAAAATCCTAATTCTAATATATCCACAAACATTGTCATTAATTGAAAGAAACATCTGACCTCTGTATGACAAAACAAGGGCTTTGACACCAAGTAATTTTGTCTTCTTTGACTAGAGGGGTCAAATACTTATTTTCCTCAATGGAATACAAATCAATTAAAATATATTCTTCAAAGTCATTTTCTGGATTTTCTTTTTGATATTCTGTCTCTCTATATTATAATACATTTTATCATTAATATTATAGAATGATCATGTCCTTATTAGTGGGCAAACCAACAAAATCAGCAAGGGATCAAATACTTATTCTCCTCACTGTATGTGTGAGTTCTTGCCATGCAAATATTGTGAGAACATACTTTTTAAACCTTTATAAAATGTATTTTGCAATGCAATTCAATGGAATGTCCAATATAAAATGTCAATTTCCCAACATTCTACAAAATGGAGATACACCGTTTTGCAAATAAACCCTTCATTTCTATTTTACATTTGCATTATCTCTCTCTTTTAGCACACCAATCTGTTTTGTCACATTATGTCACTGAGTTCTAGACGTAGCCTCTTACTGCAGCTGGGGTCGCCGGCGACCCTATTCACTTGCTGAAAATGCTTAACTACATCATAACAACATTGCTGTGACATTACAGAGAGCCATAGTGCTGCGCTAAGGGGTTAATGTAGAGGGATGACAATTTTACTTGCTCAAGTGTCACAGGATACTGACAATCCTGAGAATTGCAGCCTTAATATTCATGAAAGAATGAGGTGGGGTTGAAGGCAGTGGGTGGCATTAGGCCATTTTTAATGCGTCCTAGCATCTCTATAAGAGGGTATGTCCGTCCGTCGTTCTGTCTGTCTGTCGGTAGGTCGGTCAGTCGGTCGGTCTGTCTATCTGAAACGAATTCTTGAAATTGTTATGTCCTCTTGTGCCCACAAAGCGGCAGTGCATAGACGGATGCATCTTTGTCTGCCTGTCGGACTTGTTTTCCAATACAAAGGGAGTCGTTGGCAGGCCTATGATGAGGTCAATGGGGCGCTGGGAGTAGGATGAGGTCCGGGGGGCATTTATTCAAAAAAGTTTGAGAACCACTGGATTAGACAGAACAATTCTGAATATCTAGACCTAGACGGAGTTATCATCCATCAACAACAACAACAACAAAAAACCCATAACATTTGACCTTCTCAAGAATGAAAAATATTTGTCACTGTGAATGTCCCTAAGGGAGTTCCACTATGAATGCTGTTGCCCATTATAGCAAATGTCCTCACCGCCGCAGTCTGCGTCTGTCCATTAGCGTCACAGAGAGTTTAACGAGGCCCAGTAAGGAGGACGTGGGGTAATAATGACACTGGACATTTGCACATGACCTCGGCCCTTTGGAACCTGGGTTGCCAGGTTGGGCAGTTTCCCCACCTTATTGGGCAGTTTAGGATTACCATCTGCAGGGTAACAAAAAAAAACCTTTGGGTGGGTTTTTTCTGTAGATTCATGGCCATAGAAAGAAACATAATTTAAAGCCCATTGGGAAACTCCAACTCCACTCCAACTCCCATTGTCATAGTGACACAGCACTCCACAGCACACAAGTGAACACTGCACACTGCACACAACAAAATTGCATTTATGCCTCACCCGTGCAAGGGGGCAGCCTTCAGTGGCGCCCCATGGGGAGCAGTGCGGTGGGACGGTACCATGCTCAGGGTACCTCAGTCATGGAGGAGGATGGGGGAGAGCACTGGTTGATTACTCCCCCCACCAACCTGGCGGGTCGGGAGTCGAACCGGCAACCTCTGGGATGCAAGTCTGACGCCCTAACCGCTCACATTTAGTTGAAATGAGCGGGATTAGTGCCTCTCCAGGAGGCTTTTGAAAATTTCTTAGGCAGGAAATCATGAGTCACATCTGGCAACCCTGGGTTGCATTTCTCGAAAGCATAGTTGTTAGCTAGTTAGCAACTTGGGTAGTTGCCAATGGGAAATTGCCCAAATCAAAGTAGCTAATGAAGTTAGCAACTATGGTTTCGAGAAATGCACCCCTGTTTGGTACACGCACAGGCTACAGTACACACACAGCCCTGGAAGCTCAAGGAATGGGAAAAACTTCCCTCAACTCTGTCTCTAAAGCCAAGCACAGTCTGTCTCTCTGGCTGAAAGAGTGCATATTTCTATTGGTGCGTTTGGATCCGACTGCTTCCTCTGTTGTAATGGACAGCAGAAGGGCTACGTGTGGTGTTACATGATACATTGCAACTCGGATTCAAAAAAACCCGCGTTGCGGTGTCATCTGGCCGAGGCTTCATACAGATGGCTCGTTGTTTTGATGATGTGGCGTATTCAAGATATAGATTTCTTTGAAAGAGTAGACTTTCAATTTGTCAGGAGTCTTACAGTAGGCCTTATACCCTCCATACGCACATGCCCTATCAGTATGGTAAGGTTTGAGTATGTGCCATTTTTGTCAGACAAAGCATTGAAGCCATTTCGTATGTAGAGCACAGACAGTTGGAGATAAGGATTTGGATTCGGGAAGGAGGGAAAAAAACATATAGTTAACGTATTGCGTATTGGTAACGTATTGGAACGCTATAAGACGGACGATTAGTTTAATCAGTAGCATATCTCTTTTAAGTGTCAGGTATACAGTATAAACATTCAGCCTGTGATGATGTTGCATTTGAAGCTGTGGGGGCAACTCACCATGAAACAACCTTGCTGTACAGCTGCAGACATCTAAGCCTACAGAGAATTCAACTCTTTAAGTTCAGTGGGTCTCAATTCAACACTCATGAGTGTCAAATGCATCTTAACACTCCTCTAAAGACTTAGTTGAATTAACACTGTGGAAATGAATATGTGGCTATACCACTGGTAGCATAGCCTACTTGTTCTTTTAGGCCTGAGGGACAGTGAGAGCAATGATAGATCACAGAGGCTGATGGGATACCCCGTGGCTTCAGTGGAGGGTTGTCACATTTATCTGATGAACCTGCTACCCTGCCACAGGGCCCAGACCCATCCATCGAACCCACAGGGCCCAGACCCATCCATCGAACCCAGAGGGCCTAGACCCATCCATCGAACCCCGAGAGCTGGGGAATAAAGAGAGCACGACTGGCTTCACTAACGCCTATGTCACACAATGTCTGGAGTCAGTCTCTCTCGTCTGCCTGCCTGTCTACAGCAGTGGTTGTAGGGGGAACCTACGTGTATGTATCGAGGGCCGTTTTATCTGGCTCCCTATATAATTTGAATGGTGCGCAGCTTCACATGAAATATGACATATTTTGTTAAGGAATCTTAGAAACTACATTTGCAATACAATTGTGCAGTCTGTTTTTAAAGGTGGCTGTCTTCAATAGGGGAAATCCTGGTTTGTGTTCATTGTACTGCCCTTGAAGGACTTTTACTAGCCTGGGCGAAAAGCCGACTGTTGACTCCGTCAATCAGTCTGGCAAAAGCCATGAGGAATCCATCTCCGTGGAGGGTGGTAGATGGTCTGATCTTACTCTATCACTTAAATTAATTGGAGTTCCAAACTCAAATTAAAACCCATATTGTGCTTTATTAGCATGCCTGTTACGATATAGCGTCGCAAAAGCAAACAAATAACAAAACGAAAGTGTGAATATAGTTACCTTAACCAATCAGTAACGGAGCTCGCGGGTGAGTTCCGCGTCATCACTCTCAACTGTTTGCTGATTGGCTAAACACTGAGAGAACCGAGCTCGAGGCTTTTGCCAGACGATGTGCGGAGCCAAAATCTTTGGGTGGAGTACATAGGATGGCGTCTCGAGGCGAAACTTTTACAGCCTTTGGAGGAATTTGAAGTGGCCCATCGAATGAAAAAGGTCCCCCTGGTCTACAGTATCTATGGCTCTCTCTCTCTCCTTCCCCCTCTTATAAATATGTGAAGTTTCCTCTGCTCTCACATTGATTGAATACAGGGGCGCAACTACTCTTTTCTGGGGGGGTATGCAAGAACGATTTTGGTGCGCGCCCTCCCCCCCCAAAAAAACGCTTAATAATTATTTGGCGCCCTCCAACGCCCTCTCTTTGGCGCCCCCCTCTCTCTGGCGCCCCCCTGCAACGCATATGTCGCATATACTATAGTTGTGCCCCTGATTGAATATACAGTACATAAATCAGCAACAGTTCAATGACTACAATGACTGCAATGAAGTGTTGTTTGTACTGACAGCAAATATCTCAGTGTTAATTGGAATCAAAAGACATTTTAACATACTCGTGATTGTATTTGGTCCCACAGTACTCTTTAAGTGTTGAATGTGTGTGTGTGTGTGTGTGTGTGTGTGTGTGTGCGTGCGTGTGTTCACGAACATTTTGGAGAAATTGTATCAATTTGTGTCTGTGTGTGTGTGTGTGTGTGTGTGTGTGTGTGTGTGTGTGTGTGTGTGTGTGTGTGTGTGTGTGTGTGTGTGTGTGTGTGTGTGTGTGTGTCTGTGTGTGTGTGCACGTGTGCGTGCATGTATGTACTGTTTGGAGAGACAAATGTAATGAGGTCCAATGTTTCAGTAACCGGTGACATCTTCACACATTCTTTCCTTAGCACAGGGGTTCCCAACGTTTTCCAATGTAGGGCCTACTTAACATTTTCACAAATGTTCGGGGACCTTGTCTGACCCAATAAACACAAAAATATGATTCTTGATTTTTAGAAAGTGATTTCAAGGCCCACTTGGAATACCTTCAGGGCCCACCAGTGGGCCCTGACCCACAGTTTGAGAATCAGTGCCTTAACAGATGGATATTACTAACCCCTCGATATGTATCATTTGTCTGCGAAGAAAGAAACCCCCAAAGCATCTTTCTTCCTTATTCATACGCTCAAAATGAGATCCATGCGTCTTCTTGTGACAGTCACTAATGACACGTCACATAGTTTTAATGCCCCAACAGGTTCGTTTCCTTCCTCCGCTGATGGAGCAAGTAAGAACAGAGTTAGTGCTGCAACTAAGAGTTGGAGAGTTGGAGACAGATTAATGTTGGGCAGGGAAGCTGACGGGGGTGGGGGACAAAGGGATCAGTGTTCCCGGGCCCATGGAGAGGTGGTCCCAGAATCTTATCCTCATTACATTGTATTGAGAGGGGGTGCTTTCAGATGGCTTTTAGAGATGCACCGGATCCTGATTTTTAGGATCCTGTCGGATACCGGATCCACTGCCTAAGATCCTGCCGGATCCGGAACCGGATACCGGATCCTACGAAAGGGTTGAAACACATAGCCTACTCGAACACATGGGCCGTTTTTATTACATTGGCTCAAACTATTTTTTAGACTCATTGGCAGGGACGCTGCCAGAAATGTTGGGCCCTATGAAGGATTCGAATTTTGGGCCCCCTTAAGTGCCCCTCTCAGTGCTTGGGCCCCCTTAAGGGCCCCTATCAGTGCTTGGGCCCTTAGAATCTGTACCACTTTTCCCCCCCTAGCGGCCCCCATGCATTGGCTTACTGCCACACTGACTGCAGCGGCCGCTTCCAAAGGGCTTGGGAGTGGGGATAAAAGGATCAGTTTTCCCGGGCCCATGGAGAGGTGGGCCCAGAATCGTATCCTCATTACATTGTATGGAGAGGGGGGGCTTTCAGATGGCTTTGTGCCATTACCGCAGAAATACACCAGCGGCGATCTGAGCGAGTCGAGCAACGGAAGTAATTGACTTTGTATTGAGTCGAGAGACAAAAGCCATTCTGGAGACTAGAGCGATTTGCACGACGAGTGCGACTATTTGAAGTTGAAATCTTTTCAACTTTCTATGACGCGGTTCGGCGACAAGCCGCGACAGCCAATGACTGTATAGAGGTCAGTGACCACAGCCAATGGGAAAGCTTTAATGCTTTGCCTTCTGTCTGTACGGACATACTCTTGTCTCCTCAATCGCTCGTATCGCTTGCTGCTACACTCTGTCATTTGAATGGCATCGCCGCTGGTGTATTTCTGCGGTTAGCCTGATTATCAGCCTGATCTCTTAGAATTCGGTGGAATTGACACGGATCTTTGGGACACGAAATCCATGTCAGTTTCACGGCCAAAATTCCTTGCTGCTATGTTCATCACACACACACACACACACACACACACACACACACACACACACACACACACACACACACACACACACACACACACACACACACACACACACACACACACACAGGTTTGAGTATGTGACATTTTTGGCAGACAAAGCATTGAAGCCATTTCGTATGTAGAGCACAGACAGTTGAAGATAAGGATTTGGATTCGGGAAGGAGGAAAACAAAATTAATGGTGACCTATTGGTAACGTATTGGAACGCTACAAGACGGACGATTAGTTTCATCAGTAGCATATCTCTTTTAAGTGTCAGGTATACAGTATAAACATTCAGCCTGTGATGATGTTGCATTTGAAGCTGGGGGGCAACTGACATTGAAACAATCTTGCTGCACAGCTGCAGACATCTACAGAGAATTCAACTCTTAAAGCTCAGAGGGTCTCAAGAGTGTTGAATGCATCCTAACACTCCTCTAAAGACTGTATTTGTTGAATTAACACTGTGGAAATGAATGTGTGGCAGGCTATACCACCGGTAGCATAGACTACTTGTTCTTTTAGTTCCTGAGGGACAGTGAGAGCAATGACGGATCACAGAGGCTGATGGGATACCCCGTGGCTTCAGTGGAGGGTTGTTGTCACATTTATCTGATGAACCTGCTACCCTGCCACAGGGCCCAGACCCATCCATCGAACCCACAGGGCCCAGACCCATCCATCGAACCCACAGGGCCCAGACCCATCCATCGAACCCACAGGGCCCAGACCCATCCATCGAACCCACAGGGCCCAGACCCATCCATCGAACCCCGGGAGCTGGGGAATATGAATCAAGCGAAAGGGAGTTTTTCCTCACCCCTGATGCCACCAGGGGCCGCACCTGAGCGCCCAATCTCTGTGTGACTATCTATGACTTATGATAGGCCCAGCCACTATGGACCTTACACATCTAAGAATCCTGGTCCTAACCTACGTTGACCTTATGACTCTACATTCTCTGTCTATCTCTTCTTCCTCTGCCTTCCTGCTTTTTCTGCCTCTCCTCTATACCTCTCCTTTTAAATCTATCTCTAACAATGTTTTTTTTTTTCATTTGTTAAGCACTTTGAGTTACATGCCTTGTATGACACAGTGCTATACAAATACAATTATTATTATTATTATTATTACAATAAAGAGAGCACGACTGGCTTCACTAACGCCTATGTCACACAATGTCTGGAGTCAGTCTCTCTCGTCTGCCTGTCGTCTGCCCCCTTAAGGGCCCCTCTGAGTGCTTGGGCCCCCTTAAGGGCCCCTATCAGTGCTTGGGCCCTTGGAATCTGTACCACTTTTCCCCCCCTAGCGGCCCCCATGCTCGTTGGCTTACTGCCACACTGACTGCAAAGGCCGCTTCCAAAGGGCTTGGGAGTGGGGACAAAAGGATCAGTTTTCCCGGGCCCATGGAGAGGTGGGCCCAGAATCGTATCCTCATTACATTGTATGGAGAGGGGGGGCTTTCAGATGGCTTTGTGCCATTAGCCTGATTATCAGCCTGATCTCTTAGAATTCGGTGGAATTGACACGGATCTTTGGGACACGAAATCCATGTCAGTTTCACGGCCAAAATTCCTTGCTGCTACACACACACACACACACACACACACACACACACACACACACACACACACACACACACACACACACACACACACACACACACACACACACACACACACACACACACACACACACACACACACACACACACACACACACACACACACACACACACACAATCAGATTAATGTTTGGTATATATGAATGGAACAAGTAAGTGTCTGTGACTGAGTTTGAGAGATTATGTTTGCCTTCTCATATGAAAGTAAGACTTTAAGTTGGTATGAGAGATGATATATGGCATACATTAATGACAGATAAGAGTTTGAGAAATAATATACTGTACCGCGCTTCACAAACAAAGTCTCAGCTTAGACAGCTTGATAAATAATGTTGGTACAACTTTGCAACTCGGCACTGAGAAATAATACGCCCCCCAAGTGAATGCAAAACTGTTTAAGACAGATCTGGGTAAACAAAATATGGCATACCCGCATGACTCAGGTAACAGTCTCAGAAATAATACATAGCTTTACAACGCCAGTAGAAGTTTGTGGATTATGGTCAACTTTTTGTTCTGATTGAAGGTCCCGATTGCATTAATTAGGTAGCCAACAATTTAACAACGTGAAAGCATGTAACATTGCTTGCACTGTCCCATAGAGTTAGGTTAGGTTAGGTGTGTGCAATGTAAGTACAGAAAATTACACGTGAATACATGCAGTTACAGTATAAAAGAAAAAAGGAAATAAACTATGGGAGCAGGATGGAGGAAGTGGAGAGTGGGAAAAAGCCATCAGCTTCAACACGTCCATACAGCCACAGAGGATGATGAATGAAATCATTATTGTTACATTCTAAAGAAACTCCACCAACCCTTAATCTATGGAGCCATATACCCGCCACACGCACGCACGCACGCACGCACGCACGCACGCACGCACGCACACACATTTCACGCACGCACGCACGCACGCACGCACACAGAGTCTATCCCTCCCTTCGTGTCTTTGTGACACACACAATCACACACACGTGCACGCACGCACACACTCGCTCTCTTTCTCCCTCCCTCATGCCAGACACCCTCACATCATTAAAACTTTGTTTAATGACAAAAAACTTCTTTTAATGGTAAAAAAAAACTTACACTTACGTTGCAATAAATCAGACTTGCTCTGCTCGTGGGCCCTGAGATTGGTCGTGGTGCTTGTCAGGTTCTGCGCACAAGCGTTTGAGCAAAATCATAACAAAGAAGCTGCCGACTGTAAGGAATAATTGAGGTGCGATTTTAGCTGCCGACTGTTAGAAATAATAGAGGTGCGATTTTCTGGTTGTTGCGTTCAGTAGGGGAGTCAGGCCCTCCCACTCTGAATCAATGAACGAGCAGAGTTTTACTTACACACTGCATTAAGCCATTGTGGTAGCTACGGTATAACCACACACTCACATACGCGTGTTAACGCTAACACACAAACACACACCAAACAGACGCTCTCTTCCCCTGTCTTTCACACACACACACACACACACACACACACACACACACACACACACACACACACACACACACACACACACACACACACACACACACACAGACACACTCACCCGGCTCACACACCAGATGCGTGCACGCACACACGTACGCACACACGTACACACACACACACACACACACACACACACACACACACACACACACACACACACACACACACACACACACACACACACACACACACACACAAACAAAGACAGAGGCCGCCCTATTAAAAACTAATCCCGTATTCATCCCAATGGCAAATTGTTTCCGAGCGGCCCTCTCTGTTGTAATAATAAGTAACAAATATCTTATCGCCGGCAAACACGAGGTGGAAATTTGAGGCTAATGACGCATGAAATAGCTGAGAGTTGATGAAGCTCCCTGGCAGTGAAATGAATAAATTAGCAGACAGGGAAGATGCCATTGACCCAGGGCTGGGCTGGGGTAGAAATACGGCCCGTGCACTTTTGGCTACAAAAGGGCCCCCTCATAATTAGCGGCGCAGAACTGAATCACGGGTGGGCCCTGCACTCTCAGAAATGTAAAAGAAAAATAGACTTTTTTAAAGAGTTTTTAGACTTTTATTGTCCCCGAGGGAAAATTTGTTCTCACCACCATAGCAGTCTTGTCACAGCCTATATCAGGCATACATAATGCATTCATAACAGACATCAAAACACCAAACACAAAAATAAAAATGCGGGGCCCTCCAGGAAATGCCCACTATGCCAGATGGCCAGTCCAGCCCTGCGTTGACCTAAATAAGCTACAGTACAGTAGGCTACGCTACGCTACGCTACGCTATGCAATGATGCCAGTGATTACTTTCCTCAGCAGCTTCATAAGCTTCTGATTTCATGCTGTCTGTTTGCCACCACATAAGCAGTCTTGATGAGGAAGGGTGGACGGCACTAATTAATGGAATAGATTAAAAAAGAGATAGATAGACATACAGATACTGTAGATAGATAGATTGAAGACAGTGTTGCCAGATTGGGCAGAAAATCCTGCCCAATTTTTGCCATAGAAATCAATTGGGCGGGATTTTGTGCTTCTAGGCGGGTTTTGAGCAGTTTTTGGGCTGGAAACCATTAGCCTCATCTGGCAACCCTGATTGAAGAAGAAGATGCCATTGACCTTAATACAGTAGGCTAGGCTACGCAATGATTCCTCAGTTTCCGATTTCTGTCTGTTTTCCACCACATAAGCAGTCTTGATGATGAGGGGTGCATGGATGGCAGAAGGGATGAACTAATTAATGGAAATAATAGGCCTAACGATAGATAGGATAGATAAAAAAAAGATGGATAGATAGACAGATAGATATGTAGGCCTAGATAGATTGAAGAAGAAGAAGAAGAAGAAGAAGAAGAAGAAGAAGAAGAAGAAGAAGAAGAAGAAGAAGAAGAAGAAGAAGAAGAAGAAGAAGAAGAAGAAGAAGAAGAAGAAGAAGAAGAAGAAGAAGAAGAAAAGAAAAGGGAAAAGAAGAAGAAGAGCCACCACCACCGCCATCATCATCTGGTTCATGTTATACTGTGTCTGAATGGGGCCTTCCCCGACATCCCCACACCATTGAAATCTATTTATTTTAGCAGGCTGAATTAAGGGGCATGCCAAGCCAAACTCAGTGAGAAGAGAAGAGAAGGGAACTGGATTCAAATGGAACTCCTCTTTCAAAGGCACCAGCCAGCCAAGCTTCCAAACCACGCGCGCCATGGCAACCCAAATAAACATTCTTCTCCCCATTTGTAGTTTACTGCTTACTAAGCTTTTCCCCTAGTGAGGCGCGCTGCGCGCCTCACAGCTATGTTGCCCTCCCACAAGCTAGATGAACCGTGCATCCATTTGAAGAAAAAAAAAAGTGGAGAAAGCCCCAGTGGAGAAAGCAATCTATTTTCTCGTCTCAGATTTGACTTTGTAATTGCAATTTGTGATCTCGATACAGCTCAAGCTTATAGGACAGTCAAAAAGATGAGGCGCACACAAGGCTTGCAGGTTCAAAAGCTACTGGAGACATTGATAATGGACTTTAAGATTCTAAGTTAAGGTGCAGACGCCAACTTTCTTTGTTTCTTTACAGCTCAAGCTTGCCATGTGCAGCTTTAAACATAAATATGGCACTGAATCTGAGAAGCCTATATGCTTTAGTATTGTAGACTTCCAATACTTTTTACAGTCACTGAACAGTTGCCCATTTTCAGAGGCGATTCTAGGGTCAGGTGGGGCCCCAAGCGAAAATGCAAAACAATGAACATTTGAACCAAAATCACCACTACTGTAGTACAGTATGGGCTGTTATTCACTATCTAGGGGCTTGGGGGCCCCAAGCGGCTGCCTGCCTTGCCTGGTGGCAAGATACGCCTCTGCCCGTTTAAAGGAAAGTAGCCTTGTAAACATGTCAGCGGAACACATCCGTCCAGTCGAACACTTTACTATTTACCATTACCATAGTGCACCATATTACATCACAGTCTTTACTGCAATACATTAGAACTTGGTCATTGCCGTTCTTATCACTTATTGCCAAATTATAATAGGGACCTTGTCTTAACGCATGAAATAAAATTTACACATCAAGATTTTATTCCTGTTGCTAAGGCTTGTGAAGTCTCAGAGTGGTTGACTGTTGTAAGCACTTTACCCAATGGAGCAGGGTCACTTGTCAGGCCCAGGGCAAAGTCATCTAGTGTTTCCCACTCAATAAACTACTGTACAATCAAGGTTCTAAATGAACACCCACTAAACAGCCAAATAATGCTAAAATCTCAGTTTGGCTGGTATGAAAAAAAAACTTACTAGCCAAAAGCCACTTTGAACCATTACAGAGTGTGGGTTTGGTGATGAAAAAAGTTCGGTAACACTTTATTTTAGGGATACATCTATAAGCACTAATGCATACAATGTTAATGCCTGCATAAGTACCTTGTAAGGCATGTACTAAGCAAATGCTAAGGCCTACTAGGTCCTTACTAAGGTTAAATTGGTAATAAATCTCTTATTGTGCATGAACAAGACATTTGCGAATACATGCCTAACAAATGTTTGATTTTGCTTTGTACATGCCTTACAATTTACTTATACAGAAACATTGTATGTATTAGTGCTAATAGATGTATGTATCCCTAAAATAAAGTGTTACCAAAAGTTCATTTATAGCCTAGCATAATATAACGGTCATCCAATTCTGGGGGCCCCTTTTCCTGAGCCCGGGACAACAGACCCCATTTGCCCGCCCCTGTCAGCGTCCCAGTAATGGAGTTAAAAGTCATGGGTGAGCGGTTAGGGCGTCAGACTTGCATCCCAGAGGTTGCCGGTTCGACTCCCGACCCGCCAGGTTGGTGGGGGGAGTAATCAACCAGTGCTCTCCCCCATCCTCCTCCATGACTGAGGTACCCTGAGCATGGTACCGTCCCACCGCACTGCTCCCCATGGGGCGCCACTGAGGGCTGCCCCTTGCACGGGTGAGGCATAAATGCAATTTCGTTGTGTGCAGTGTTCACTTGTGTGCTGTGGAGTGCTGTGTCACAATGACAATGGGAGTTGGAGTTTCCCAATGGGCTTTCACGGCTTTCACTTAAAAAAGAGAAACAGAAAGAGAAACAGCTCTTATTAATATGCCCCCCAGCTCTTCCTCCCCTTCTCCTCTCATTGAGGCAGCCATTAGCCTGTTAATGTAAACAGTTTTCCATACTGCTGAAGGGTGTAGCGGTGTGTGTGTGTGTGTGTGTGTGTGTGTGAGTGTGTGTGTGTGTGAGTGTGTGTGTGAGAGAGAGAGAGAGAGAGAGAGAGAGAGAGAGAGAGAGAGAGAGAGAGAGAGAGAGAGAGAGAGAGAGAGAGAGAGAGAGAGAGAGAGAAGGAAGAGGGAAAAAAGTTTGTAATTAAGAACTACTTGGGAGACACACACACACACACACACACACACACACACACACACACACACACACACACACACACACACACACACACACACACACACACACACACACACACACACACACACACACACACACACACACACACACATCCACACACACAGAGTGTAACTACTGCTACTGTGGAGGACCTGTAATCATAGATGGATGGTGTTTTTTCAGAGGTTGGAGGATGCACTGAGTAAAGTCCTCCCTATCTCCGTTCAGTAAAGGCTTACATTGTTTTTGGATGGTGATAACAAAAAACACCTTTTCAAAACCTAAGGGCTTCCTGCAGGCTTCCCTCCAGAAGTGCACCTATGACTGTAACACTGGGGATTTCTCAAAGTGAAGTGTCCTAGCCTGGCTAGGATGAGTAACACCCATTTGCACCCGGTGTACAGGGTTGCCAGATGAGGCAGCCCAAAAAATGCACAAAACCCGGCTAGAATCACAAAATCCCGCCCAATTCTATTGATTTCTATGGCAAAAATTGGTTGGCTGGTTTTTCTGCTAAATGCCATTTTTACCCGCACAAGGCAATCCTAAGCAGCCCAATTGGGCGGGAAACAGCCCAATCTGGCAACACTGCCGATGTATCCAATCATTAATTACACTCAGAACTCTAAGATACTCCTTGGTAGGGGTGTAAATCACAGCCTTCATGACGATACGATACGGTATCGATTTCTTAAATCAGGGATTCGATTATTTTCGATACTTATGAATTCCCCACGATACGATGCGATTAGATTTTTTCCTATTACTTTTCCACTACTATTGTGTTATGGAGCTGGGGCATTGCACAGGGGCCAGCGATTCGATTCTTTTCGATTCTTAAGAATGCCCCACGATACGATGCGATTCGATTAAATCGCCGGCCGATACTTCCGATACATCAATACATTTCGATTTCATTTACAACCCTACTCCTTGGTGAAATCAGTGAAAAATAGGTGTTACATACTAGTCCTAGCAAGGCTACACTTCACTTTGAGAAATACCCATAGACTCCCCCTTTCTTCAATTCCCCTTGCGTTGACAGCGATGATGACAGTGGTGACGACGGAGGCTGTATCTGGTCTGGCATGTTCAAGCGCCAGTGCAAGGGCGTCGGAACGAGTTTTAAAGTGGGGGTGCATTTCTTTTCTTTACTGTCTTCTTAATTCCTTAACAAATGTACTGCTGCTGCACTCCACTCATTTGTCTGCAGTAAACGTTAAGGAAGGCTCATTTAGGGAGCCCAAAGGTGGGGATGCAAATGCACCACTGCTTCCCCCTTTCAGGCACCTACTATATGCGCCAGTGTTGCAAACACCAAACTAGACCTCTGACATCCCCACCCACCAACAACTTGTCTTTGCTTCACCAGCAACACCCCTGGACAGTTACTTTTAGTTTGACAGTCACATGATCTACTTTTAATTCTGTGTTGTAAATAAACAGAGGGAATGACTGAATGTGTGTGCATCTTACAGCAGAGCTTACACATATGTACGTATAGTGCAGAGTGAAAATAAATGGCTTGCTGTTCCATTCTATTCTATTCTATTCTATTCCATTCTATTCTATCATGCCCTATTCTATTCTATTATGCTCTATTCTATTATATTCTATTCTTTTCTATTCTATTCTGTTCTGTTCTGTTCTATTCTATTGAAATCAGCCTCAAATTTAGGCACGGAACTTTAGGCAATTGGCTGTCTCACGGAACTTTCCTTTCCTCTCCTCTCCTCTCCTCTCCTCTCCTCTCCTCTCCTTTCCTTTCCTTTCCTTTCCTTTCCTTCCTCTCCTCTCCTTTCAGTCTGTCCGTGCATTTGCTGTCTGAATTGCTCCACACATGTGTAATGTCTCAAACTCTAAAAATAGATGCTTAGGATTATTCCACCAAAGGAAAAGGAACCGCATAACAAAGACAGTGAGCAAGTTCACTGGTCAGCCACAGCAAGTAAACAAAACAAAAAAATCACCGCAAATCATAGCAAACTTCAAAGAGTTTCCATATCTATCAATCAAGGAATGTGTAACCAGATTATCACATTGTGACATTTGACAATTCACAATGTGTGTTAGACTCAGGCTAGATACAAAAGTCTTCTACTCTCATAAGTGCATAAGTAGCCGAACTGATCTCATAAACAGCCGTCCGTCCGTGTCCAGTCTCACAAGTCTTCCGGC
>NC_085864.1:46596403-46668903 GCF_034702125.1 Engraulis encrasicolus
ATGTGATACACATATTTTTGTAGGTCCTATATTATACAGTGCATCCGGTAAGTATTCACAGCGCTTCACTTTTTTCCACATTTTATTACGTTACAGCCTTATTCATATAAAATAATTTCTTTGTTTTTTAATTTTAATACATTTTCAAAAACTCTCAAGAACTCTTTTTTTTCACATGGTCATAATGGGGTATTTATGTTACATTTTGAGGACAGAGATTAATTTAAAACAATTTGGAATAAGGCCGTAATGTAATAAAATGTGGAAAAAGTGAAGCGCTGTGAATACTTTCTGTATAACTTTAAAAATGTATCTCCTTTGCCAATTTATGTGCCCCCCTGAAAAAATAATAGCCCCACCTCAGCTCCGTGGTCATTTTGGTCTAGACAGGTCCCTGGTCACTTTAAGAAGGAAGAAAGAAAGCCCAACTGGGAAACTCCAACTCCCATTGTCATTGTGACACAGCACTCCACAGCACACAAGTGCACACTGCACACAACGAAATTGCATTTATGCCTCCCCCGTGCAAGGTGGCAGCCCCCATTGGTGCCGGAAAGGGCACAGTGCGGTGGGACGGTACCATGCTCAGGGTAGGCCTACTTAGGTCATGGAGATGAAGGAGAGCACTGGTTAATTACTCCCCCCACCAACCCGGGAGTCGAACCGGCAACCTTTGGGCTGACGCCCTAACAGCTTGACTGCCCTCATTTTTTGTGAATAGCTGATCTCACTTAACTTAGGCCTACCATCACTGTCGGCCATATTCACCTCTTTAACATTATTCGCTTGAAAGGAAACAACTCGTTTTCAATCTTCTTCAGGTGGTAAAACACAACTTCCCCATTCTATGTGATATGAGTGAATTCCACAGTGCCCTACTGAAAATCAAATACTCCCCTCTGCTGGTCTTTATGTGTAAGTTCACTTAGGGGAATAGAGACATAGAGGGTGGAGGAGACCCACCCTGGAGGCCCGTCGACTTGCTTCCAGGTCCCATGTTTCCAAACTTGCCAACAGCGAAATGCCTTTCCACACATCACGCGGTAAACCCAGTTCACCATCATTTGACTGCAGCACATAACAGCCTTATCAGCTTAGTCGTGTCCAAAATTGCTTGTCCTTAAGACCTGACTTGCCAGGCACCCTAAAATAGAAATTTACTTCTTTACAGGTGTGCTTGTTGCAAGCACAATGCCAATAGCAATGCATGCAGCGTTGCCATGGTTCCAAACAGGGGTGGGGAACCTTTCATTCATGAGGTCATTTCAAATTCCTAGAAGGGCTGTTCCATGTACACACACCAGAATTTCCCCCATAGGCTAAATTTCACGCATATTGGAGGCAGCCACCTTTAAAAATGACCCCATCTCCTCTGTCCCCTGAATACAAGTATAATTTAATTGTATTGCACATGTTATTCCTCAGATACCTTTATAAAATAAGCATTTCATGAGAAGCTGCATAACATTTTCTATTATAATCGGGGACAGGATAAAACGGCCTTAAGGGCAGCAAATGGCCCTCGAGACAGATTCCCCACCCCTGCTCTAAAGTGTGTGTAGGTCAAAGACGTCCAAAATGACACCGTCCTTCAGTGCTAACAGATGCTTTTGCTTACTGTAACTGAAAAACATTAAATTTCAAAACAATGATTTTAAGTGAATGCATGAAAGCCAAGCCAAAAAAATTAAAATATCTTTCGCATTTACAGTAAGGAAAAGTATCTGTTGCACTGAAGGACATGTTGGACGTCTTTGACCCGTGTATGGAGGCGGGGGGTTGTGTCCCTCTTCCGGTCAAGTCCAATAGCAAGGCAAACCATGTTGCTAAGTTTCCAGTGCATGCGCCTCAGTCTTACCCTAGTCTAGTCCACCAGACTTGACCTTGGACTCGATGGCATGGTAAACAGCCACGACGACTTCAGTTGTGCCGTCTGTCTCTCCTCGCCCCAGTTAAATGTCAGGTTCCCTGCATTATTAATGGAATTGCACCATGTCTTCAAAGACTTTAATAGCTGAGGGAACAACATGAGTCTTATTAATTACCTCGTCACGTACGAACTTTGTGTACTTTTTAAAGACCTTAGCAAGAGAAGTCATAGCTTCTGAGGGCATGCTTGCAAGCTACTGAGATTCTTGCGTAAATCACACAGCCCTGAATAGGAGATTAGGTTGTAAATCGTTTTACGGGAACCAAACCAAAACACAAGGCATCGAGATGCAACAAATCCACCCAGGCTTTGAAAAGCACGATGACATGAGTAGCAGAGTGGAATAAGAACGAAGACTAAGTCAATGTTTTTTTTTGTGTGTTTTTATTAAATTTTCAATTTACAAACATCCAGGCACCCTGAAAGAGACAGAGAAAAGAAAACGTGTCATTACAAGACTGCAGAATAGTGCTTCAATTCAGTGATCAGATCAAGCTGACAGCTTTTCCCATTCCTGCCTGACAGCTGGTAATGTTTCAACAAAACCACAATTTGACCATCAAGATGAAACTAAACACAAATAAAAGTATACTCGCACAGGCACATATTCCAAGCTTTGCTAGCTAGGTCAACATGGTAAGCCACATGCAATTCCAAGGCATCGTTCTCAATACCAACAGGCGTTCATTTAAAAGTTTACAATTCATTTCACCAGTCAATATTTATTCTATTAACAAGCCTCAGTTCTCAAGTTTGAGATAATTGGCCTTGAAAAGTGAACAGTCTGGTTAGTGTTTGTCTGAAGAGTAGACTTCACTGGCTTTCAAAATCATACAGCTCACATATACAGCTCAAATAATTTGATCCCTAAAATGTAAAGGCCTCCTTCCAAAACAGAAGTTAAAATTTTGAACACATCCATCCGCATGAAATGGATAATGTAGATGTGGGAAATTTTCCAGACAGTGTTTGAGGCTATGGACCTTATGCAGCTTCATTGGTGTGCATGAGATCAGGAAAACATGTTGCCGCATTGTGTGCAGGAATTGGAAACCTTGCGTCATGTGTCTGTTTGGTAGAGTTTGCACATGCCAACCAACAACATCTGCCGGTTTTGCAGTGGTGCGCATGTAGCTTTATCAGTGATTATACATGGGTTTCCCGTTTGTAACATTACTGTCTTCATGGGCAGCTAGGGGTAAATGTGTTCATGTGCTTGGCTGCTTAGCATCTTGCCCCTCCTCACAGCATGAATGTTAGTAAACGAAAAACCCATCTATAAAAACATATCATCAAGAGGCGATACCCACCTATGCTTCCTTGCCCTCGCCGGCTTCGTCACCACCCTTGGTGTTACGCGTGTAGATGACCTGTGCTCTGTGTTTGGAGACCAGCTTGATCATGCCTGCAGAACACAGAAGAATAATATCAACATCTGCACATAGACAAAAACGCTTCACAGAAAAATCAAGGGCCCTCCAAGTCATGTCTACATTGTGCTTAAAATCTACAGATAGGCAACAGCATTTGTGGACTCTACTGCACCTTATTTCAATTAGTTTCTTCTGCTCCTAGAAACTTCCAATAGAGAAATACAGTAATATCCTTTCACGATATCTATGGTGGATGTGGGAGCAGTTCTTGTATCCAGATGCAACAGATTAGTGACAACATGTATTCAAGTTCACATGTAGACTGTTCTATTTCCAAGTCACCATCATATCTATTATAAGAACCAACAGATATGCCAGTAAGGTGTGGCAAAGAATGAAAATAATTTGAAGCTGCATGGCACAGTAGAACTGACCATCGTCTACTGGCTGCCCTGTGCATTAAACTTAGTAGTCTAAACACTAAAGCGAAAAACATGCCATTTGCAAAGACTGACCTGCCTTTGCAAAATAAACAGTGCACGGTACATTTGACAGAGGCATTTCAACACAAGGACAGCGAATAAGCATCGAAATCGAATCTGCAATGTAATGTTGAAAATTTCGACTAATGTAGGCTAAGAGCATCAGGCCATGACAGTGCTCATCATCCAGGACTGTTAAGCCAAGGTCACAAGCAGGCGATACGAGCAAAGCGAGGCAAAATTCATTGTTCCAATCACAGCCCAACAGTCATGTCAGCAAGTCAAAAAGAATGCCATATTTGTGTTGATTTAACTGGTCGCAGCAGGTGAAATTTGCTCTTTTGCAAAACAGGAACACTTTATAGAATAGTTTTGCTTTGCTCTGTTCGGCTCCCGCATAGGAATGAAATGGCGACGTTCGCTTGGTGTTGTCAAATTCAGGTGCATGTGTCCCCAGCTTAAAGTGATTCATTACCTTTGCCCAGCAGCTCCAGGAGGGCAGCCCTGGCGAGGGATCCCCTGATCTTCAGCCTCTCAGACACTACTGCGGGCGTGATGAGCTTGTAGTTGGGGACCTCCTTGTACAGCTTGTCGTAGGTGGCCTTATCGAAGAGAACCAGGTTGTTCAGCTTGTCCCTGACCTTTCCCTTGGACCACTTCTACTCCACACAGAGAGAGAAAAAAAGAGACAAGACAAATGGGCACAGCGTTAGTTCCAGTTCACCATTCAGGAGCTGAGGGTATGGATTTAGGCCAAAGCAGATTAGTAGAAATGCCACAAACCTTCTTCTTGGCCTTGCCTCCAGACTTGTTGACTGGGTCCTTGTCCTTCTTGGACTTCCCAGCATCTTTCCCCTTCTTCGCGTCTTTGGGAGGCTGTTTTGGGAAAAGCAAAGTGGTGTCATCATGAAATCAGTGCTTCATAAAGCTTCTCCTGGCAGTCCATAGCAGACGGGCTGCATCAGACTTTAAAGACATGTAAGGATGGCATTCCAGTTCGTCTGACTGACTAACTTGAAATGCCGTGCCCGGTAATAAAAATTATGTGCACCAATCGATTCGGCTAGGCCATTGGCTAACTGCTAACTGGATTGCACCACACACGGGAAAACTGGTGAGCTACCAAAACCAAGGGGGCACCAGGATCAACAGCCAATTCCAGAACACTTCATACCCAGAAACAGGTCTGTCGATATACATGTTTTACTTTAGACGCAAAAAGGCCAATTAAAGAACCACACTAAACCCACGCTTGCATGGCTAGCAGCCTTCAGCTAATGCTTACAACAAGTCATGTAGTGCCTACTGGCAGCACGCGACAGAGCATGCCGCAGAGTGGTGAACTATATTGATTATTTGTGACGTTTGGGACGCATTTCAACGATTCATTTGGAAATATATTGCAGAATAATGACTGATGGCTTGTATGTCACGATTATTTTTTAAAACAAATGAGGAAAATGTGTAGATTAAACGTTCAAAAATCCCGAAGATTCTCACCATGATGCTGCTCAGTCAAGATGTCGGAAAGAAAGGAAGTGCAACAAGCGCACGGCCCAGAAGACACTGCGAGAATCCGGGAAATGACGCAGGTACTTATGGGAAATTGAGTACATGGCAATATATATCGATTAAAATGCATTCTTTTTAACGTTTTAGACGAAAGAGCTTCGACATTTCAAGACACATGTAAGTCATGAGCTGTAAAACGTTGCCTTAGTTAACATTTTATAGAAATGTCCCATTACAAAAAATATAGGCACTGCCGCACTGGTCACGTGACTTGTAGACAGCTGTCAGCTGGTCAGTGAGAGAAAATGGCGATTTTCAGTGTGTATGTTGTGAATAAGGCAGGTGGACTTATTTATCAATATGACAACCACGTACCAAGAACAGAGGTGGAGAAGACATTTAGCTTTCCGTTGGATCTAGTCTTGAAAATCCACGATGAGAAGGTTGTGGTTTCATTCGGCCAGAGAGATGGCATCAGAGGTGGGTGTGGATAGCCTGCATATCTGGACAGCTAACGTAACGTCAGTTTAACCAAAGTTCTTCTGGTTTAACTATCTCAAAATGTAATGCACCTTACTACACATATCATTACATTTTGTAACATCATTTTATTGCAGTGGGCCATGCGGTGTTGTCAATCAACGGCATTGATGTGAATGGCAAGTTCACAGCAGAGGGCAAGGAGATCCTGGAGTACCTGAAAGAGCCAGCCAATTATCCCGTGTCCATCAAATTTGGAAGAGCCCGTCTGAGCTCAAATGAAAAGTTGATGCTGGCGTCGATGTTCCACTCGTAAGTAGGCCTATGCTGCACGTTTCCTATGCCATGAATCATGTGTCTGTATCCTAGTTCTTGGCCTATTGTAATGTGGAGTGAGCTAAAGTCTGTTTGAAAGCTTCCCTGGCTATCCTTCTGCCTGCATTCCTGCAGAAAATGCAAAAGAAACAGTGCCTATGCGCCAAGATCAAGATGCCAACCACTGCGTACTATCCATTATTATCATATACTATGAGCAGCTTCAGTTAATCCAAATACCATTTCTCTACTCCTTTCCCTCCAGGCTGTTTGCTATTGGTTCCCAGCTCTCGCCAGAGGTCGGGAGTTCTGGAATTGAGATGTTGGAGACGGATGCCTTCAAGCTGCACTGCTACCAAACACTCACAGGTTCAGTACAGTAGATTTATATTGTGATCTGTTGTATTCTCCACACAGTTGGCCTGTTTATGTTTCCTTTTGTAAGTCACCTGATCTTGGACAATTAAATGTAGTCTAATGTGAAGTGCTCTTGAGCAAAGCACTTAACCCAACATTGCATCCGGGACTGTAACCAATAGGCCTACCCTGTCAAAGCTGTAAGTCGCTTAGGATAAAAGCATTAGCTAATTGTAAAACAAAACAATGCAATGCAATATAATGTAACATAATGTGAATTGTGTTGCAATACCCATGGTGGCAACGTAATTGATGATTCTCCTTCCTGTGTTTTGACAGGTATAAAGTTCATTGTGCTGGCAGATCCAAGGCAGTCGGGTATTGATGCGCTGCTGAGAAAGATCTATGAAATCTACTCAGACTTTGCCCTGAAGAACCCCTTCTACTCACTGGAGATGCCCATCAGGTCAGGAGTACATCAGTGTACTGTTTGTTATCTGTGTACAGTAGGGCTGGGTAAAAGAATCGATTTAATCGATAATTGATCGATATAATTTAAAATTCACATAATCGATTCACAGTGCACAAAATCGTTTTTTTTTTTTTTGCTCTTCTTCTTTTTGTTCTTTTTGTTTCATTTAGTTCTATGGAAAATACCCAGTAGGTAGGTATTAGTCAATTAGTCCTAGGCCTACTTATTACAAATTAGAAATCTGTTAACACTGTCAAGCCACGCTCTTTCACATTTTGATATAAAAATAGACAACAGCATCATTTGGGGGAAATCCTAGCACCAAGAAGGGAACGGATTGAATTGATTCGGAATGAATCGAATCAAATCGAACTGAATCGTGATTAATCGATTCAAAGACCTAAGAATCGAAATCGAATCTATACAGGAACATGGCTGCGATACCCAGCCCTAGTGTACAGTTATTCCATCACAATTGTTTGATTTAATATGAATCCTGGCATACTGGAGGAGAGAAGTGCCGCACACTCTCAAGTTGGATAAACAAGTTTTTAATGTGACAACGTTTCGGCCTGGCGGCCTTCCTCAGGTCACATGTGTCTCACGTGACCTGAGGAAGGCTGACAGGCCAAAACGTTGTCACATTAAAAACTTGTTTATAGTGTGCAGCACTTCTCTCCTCCTGCAAGTGTTTTACTGGTTGACAGCACCTCTGTTTCTGGTGTGCGCTTTGTACCTCAACTCATATACTGGTTCTAACTAACAACACCCTGGGACAATACAGGACTGTTTGCAGATTATGAGTAGCAGAGTTACTTCATGATGACATGTACAGAAAACGAAAGTGTGAGCACAGAGATAAGTGAAGAAAGCCACATGCTGAAATGTTTGCTCTGCCCTAAATAATGGTAAGTATAGTAGAGTGCTTTTATTAATCCAGAGGGAAGGTAAGGTGTCTCAGGATTAATACAAGTGCTCTAAACAATACTATTATAGTAAAACAATAATATTTGATGTCCCTTTCTTTCTCTGTGTTACAGATGTGAGCTTTTTGACCAGAATCTGAAGGGTTCCCTGGAGGTTGCGGAGAAGGCTGGTACCTTTGGACCGGGTTCTTGAGGCGCATAGAAGAGGAACCGTCAGTAGGGGGCGACGTACCTCAACCTGTGCTCAGGAGGTGTGGGAGTGGAGCAGACAAACAAAACTACTCCCATCTTGGATCCCCAGGACGTTTTGCCTTCATCCTAATCGGCATGGCATATGCTATTCATTAATGAAAAGAACTTGTGGGGTGGGGTGGAAATGTCCTAAACAAGCAACACACTGCTGTCTTTCAAATATGTAGTCAGATCTTCACGTGTGTGTGTGTGTGTGTGTGTGTGTGTGTGTGTGTGTGTGTGTGTGTGTGTGTGTGTGTGTGTGTGTGTGTGTGTGTGTGTGTGTTAGCCGTCAATGAAATGTTCACTTCTTCACTAGCCTACACAGTGCACTACATGATGTGCAGTGATGGGCATTTTGGATCCATTGGTTTTAATACAGTGCCATATATTTATAATGACCTGTCAAATTACCTGTCCAATTCAACCAGGTGATTGCTTGGTTGAACGATAACCTGGTTGAATAGGACAGGTAAAATCAGGTAATCTTTTTGAATATGTGGCACTGGAGTGTAAACTAATGAATCCAAGTTGCCCATCACTTTGTGAGTGGATTTAGTTTGTTTGCGAGGTAGTGGATTGTGTAGTGGATGGGGGAGTGAATATTGAGGATTTGGCCAGTATGTATGTGGGCGTTTCTCAAAGTCAAGTGTTCTAGCCTGGCTAGTACGAGTCATTTTTCGCAGTATCCAGTTATTAATTACACTTGGAACTAGTTATTGGATATCCCATACTGCCTTTAGTTCCACACAATCGTTTCGATCTGAAAGACAGTCTGGCGAGGATGACTCATAACGGACAAGATCATGGTCCCTGTCTCTGTCCAATCAGAGAGCGGAACGGGTGTGTCATAATGGCCAAGCATTCCGACCTTTACGGTTTCTCTGTCCACTCAGAGAGCAGGGCAGTGTGTCATAATAACCAAGCATAGAACTAATACAATTATTTCTATGATAGCCAAGTATTCTGCCCCCTATGGAATTTACAATAGGCAGCTCCCCAGACCAAATCTCACTTGTGATTAGGTCTGGTGTTAACCAGGCAAGTTATTGGATACTCCTAGGTGAAATCTGTAAAAAATGAGTGCTTCTCGCACTAGCAAGGCTAGAACACTTGACTTTGACAAATGGCCTCTGATTGCTTTGTTCAGACGATCAGTGGACTGTAATGTGAGATCCACTGAGGAGCATACTGTTGTGAGGATGGCATGTGTTGGAACATTTTACCTGTTGTGTGATATGAAGAAGCCACTGTAAATACAGCATAAGTAACTGTCTGTCTCTTTTGTACATAACATTAAAAAAATAATATCTTCAGTTGACTTCCATTTGAGCTGTCGCATTTCTCTTCTGCATGGAGGATAGTGACCTGAGTTCTAGTCAACCTAAAGGTGCACTGTGTAGAATGTGGCCAGAATGGGCACTGCAACTATGCTGTCCATTGAAACTGGGTTGCCTATTGCCACATTTGATCTTTTCATGAATGTTTGCTAAGAAATAAACTAATATTTACTAGTGGTGTGTGCATTGGCATTGCCCTCACGATTCGATTTGATTCCGATTCGGGAGGCAGCGATTCGATTCTATGCGATTCGATCCGATTCAATTCCACAATGCATTACATTTGTATTGAAAGCAAAGCAAATGTTTCATCAGTCATGATTAGGCAATATAAGTAGTTAGATACTGAGCAACAATGTATTGTCTGTATCAGTCTGTATAAGTCTTGCAATGCTTTGAAGTGCTTTTATTTCATTTAACAGTCATTTGCTCCCGAAATATCCACGGAAGTAATTGAAATTAATTAATTACAAGTAGTTGCAGCTAAAAATGCCTATTTCTGGAAATTCAAAATGGCAGACCATGGAGAAGATCCCCTTTTTCATTTATGAAAAGTGCAATTTTCCCAGTCATAATGAATACTTAGAATTTGATGGTGGTGGTCAGTATTCATGAAAAAGGTAACATTAGTGAATGGGTAGCATGAATTCTGGAAATAAACAACAGAAAATCTTACACAGTGCACCTTTAACCATCGAAATTCAAATTCATGATTACACTCGCCTCCAAAAGAGTTGTCGCCTATCCATCTGTTTGGAATAACAGCTAATAACCTGACTTTCAAATAATCACTTGGCTTCAGAAGTCTCTCATATGAAAGCTACAATGAAAATGTATGTACAAAAATACATTTCATGCACCAAAGAAAGATTGACCCTTTATTGAACACAGACAGGGCAGATTTTCACAAGACAAAAGTTTTGTCGCCTATCGAACATAATGTGAAAATGAGCAGATAAGTCACTTCAAAACACTTCAAATACGCAGATTGGGTGTCATACTTAATCACTGAATCACTCTCACCTCTCCAGAAAATCAACTTTGGCCTTAGGTGTATGTTTAGGGTCATTGTAATCATGGAAAGCAACACAATGAAAATCAATGGAGTTCAATGAGAGATGGTGACATATTCGCTATTCGTAGAGCAATACATGTTTAACTTCATGATTTAATCAATGATAAAAGCCCTCAAACACCTGCAGCATGCATGCAGCTCCTCATAAGAGCTGTATCTGTACCATGTTTCACTTTATACACCATTTCTCTTTTTTCATATTCTTCATCTCCAACACCATATAGTTTTGATGCTATCAGTTGGTTGATCTTGGGATCTTGACTTCAGAGTATGAGTCCCATTAGCCTTCATTTTTGTCAGAATTAGGCCTGACATACTCTTGGCTGGCTTTTTTGAGACAGGACAGTGGGAGAGACTTCTTTGGTGTTAAAGGTGAAGAATTTGGAAAAAATACAAGGTGTCTAAAGTCAAACATGGGAGGGATACAGCTCTTATGTGGAGCTGCATGCATGCTGCTGGTGTGTGAGGGCTTTTATCATTGATTACATCATGAAGTTAAAAATGTATTGCTCTACGAATAGCAAATATGTCACCATCTCTCATTGAACTCCATTGATTTTCATTGTGTTGCTTTCCATGATTACGATGACCCTAAACATACACCTAAGGCCAAAGTTGATTTTCTGGAGAGGTGTGAGTGAATCAGTGATTAAGTATGACACCCGATCTGCGTATTTGAAGTGTTTTGAAGTGATTTATCTACTCATTTTCACATTATGTTCGATAGGCGACAAAGCTTTTGTCTCGTGACAATCTGCCCTGTCTGTGTTCATTAAAGGGTCAATCTTTCTTTGGTGCATGAAATGTATTTTTGTACATACATTTTCATTCGAGAGGGTTGTAGCTTTCATATGAGTGACTTCTGAAGCCAAGTGATTATTTGAAAGTCAGGTTATTAGCTGTTATTCCAAACAGAAGGATAGGCGACAACTCTTTTGGAGGCGAGTGTAGATGGTATGAGTAGTATCATGTGTAAATGGTTTTAAGAGAGTATGCAAATGTTATTACATCAGTGAAACGAGAAAATGTCAATCCATGGCAAATGTAATCATTTTGGTATTGTTTACATTGAGCTTTAATAAGACTTTCATTACAGCAACATTAAATTAATAACAAGAACCAACACATTCACAACAAGACAGTTACAAAAGTTGTCAGGATTGAAACTGAGATGGGAATGTATAGTGTTACCGGTACATGCTTTGTGCAATTCCCAAGAAAAATAACGCATCTGTCAAGTAGTATGCAATGTTATTCAAGTATTATTTACAAAACGGTCATTTCACAATCTTTTTTTCAGTTACAGTATTATTAAAATTAATGTGAATTATACATCAAATTTGCAAAAGCATTACAAATGTGTCAGGATTAAAAACCCTGTGAAAGGGGAATGCGGTTCAGTTTTTAGTACATCATGCCTTCATGTGCAATTGTGCAATACCAATTTACTTTCATTGTGTTTTCAAAAAAACAGAACTATTTAAAATGCTTGTGAACACTAATTCATCTGAAGTGGAATGAAGGGGGTGGAGGTAGAACTATGAGGACGAACGAAGGTCTCTGTGTCAGTCCAACTACAACGCTGGTGCAACAGAGGTGGCTTTTAATACAACATATGCCAAGTGTGTACTGTCTACATCAGTGGTTCCCAACCTTTTTCTTCAGGGACCCATGTTTTTACTATTGTAAGCTTTGGTGACCCAGCGCCCGCATGAGAGGAAGTCACTCGATACGCTCTGTCTCCTCCGAAAACTCATTTTAGTCATCATTTTATTCCTCAATTCGTCTTTGTTCAAAAACAGAAGAAATGTTTAATGTAGCACTTACATTTTGTTGCTTCTATGCATTAGTCATTCATTCAACATGGGCTACATATGGTATTAAAATGAAACCCCTTAAACTCAAGAGGGCTTCGCGACCCCCCGTGAATCTTTGGCGACCCATAGGTTGGGTCCCGACCCATAGGTTGGGAACCACTGCTCTACATCACCGTCCCTAATGGCAGAGAGGGAGGAGATCTGTGGCTAAGGTGCTGTTTATACGTATCTGGATATTTTTAAATGTGGATATTTTTTTTGTTATCCAGTTTAGGTGTAAACGCACCATGTGGATAAAAATTCAAACTTCATTGCAACATTTTAGCCTCCTAAATGGGATATTTTTAAAGCCGGATTTTTGATATGCGGATTTGAAAACTCTGTTTACTTGTAAACGGAAGGCCAAAACCAATGCGTTTTCAAAAAGATCCATATACGTGTAAACAGTTTCTACCAGGGCAAGGCACAGCAGTAGCCTACCAAAAGTGTTTGTTATTGCATCTTAATGACATTCTAATAACAGTAGTGAAGTGAGGTGAAAAGGACATGCCGAAGTATTGCATGAAATTCAGATGCTGGCCTCATAATACGCGCGTTGTGTTGTCAGTCACAGTTGTCAGTGGGGTGAGCTAAGCTAAGGTAACGTGGCTGGCAGTTCCTACAAAATGGTGCTGAGGTGCATCTCGATATCTGTGACAGCTACCACAACAATCTAGGGTAGGGGGAAACAGGCAGGATTTAGGAAAATAGATAAAAGGAGGCGTACCGATGTTCATTGTGCACAATGCATGGATTTTTACTTTCTTTATACATAATAAAATAAGTATTTGCTCCCTCCCTTGAGGAGAATCTGTGTCCTATTTAATATTTCCTATTAAAAGCTTGAGATGATGAGGTCTGAACTAAGATTTAACACGTGTCCAGGCGACAGGATTTCGTGGCTCATATCATGACTCTGAACTCTAAGTCATCCTGCGGCACAATCGTGGAGTTGCATCCCTTCCATTTCGACATAGCACCGTGTCCGTTTACAATCTTAATAATAATAGCAATAATAATAATAATAATGATGATAATAATAATGTAATACTTTCCCGCCCTTAGAATGCTATGAGACACAGACATTCATGTAAAAAAATGAGAAAGAAATGCTAATCCATGAATTCCTTTTGAGACCAGTAACGTATGTAGGAGAGATGCAGATGTGTGTGTGTGAACAGTGACTGGTCTCTGAAGTACAAACAAGGTGGTGGCATTCGCATGTCTGCCATGACGGCCGCTCCCGCTCCCTAGTCCTCCTTCTTGGGGACGCGGCCCATCTTGGTGCGGACGTTGCGCAGGAGGAAGAAACAGACGGTGGTGATGATGCAGGTGATCTCGGCGACCCAGAATGCCGTGTTCCACCCATGATACTTTGCGATGGTGCTGAAGGGCAGGCCGGACAGGAAGCCACCCACTGCCAATACAAGAGGAATAAATGCAATTTTGTTGTGTGCAGCAGTGTGCACTTGTGTGCTGTGGAGTGCTGTGTCACAATTTCACTTCCACAGGAGGTCAGCTCATCACCAAGCAACACCACCACCTGTACATCAACTTTTATTAAGTCTATACAGATCCTTTAGCTGTTTGACCGAAATATGTGTTGTAATTGAAATAACGTATTAAAGCATTTCAGCATTGTGATATCAAAAGGCCTTACCATTGGCCATGAGTGCAACGATGGCATGTGACGTTCCACAGTAGTTTGAAGGAGCACTCTCATTGGCTATCACTCCGAAGAGCGCCACTGGTCCATATGCTGAGAAGCCAAAAATGGCGCCAAGAGAAAGGATCCAAACCTGAAAGGAATCAGAACACAAATGGTGCACTTGTTTACTTCAGTCAGTGTTCATGTTTCCGTGCGTATGCCGTATTAGTTACGCACTAAAACATAGTGCCCTAAGTGCACAAGTGCGTCATTTGAGATCCAGAAATATATGTATGTGAACACACAATACCGCGTTGACCACTCCTTTGTATTGCAATGAATGGCTGAGGTCAGATAGCCGCCATGTTTAGCAGCAGGTATAATGCTGCCATTGATCAGTGTCAATGAGTGCGTCTTACTATGCGACCTTGCCTCCTCCACTTGCGCTTGTCTCCTCGTCCCGCCTCCTGGCCCCTCCTCCGTGGAGAAAACGATAAAGTTTCCCAGCTGTAAGCCTAGCCACAACAACTTTTGAGGAACTGTTTTTCATTCACCATCCCAATTGCAAATTAGAAAAAGACTCTACAATTGAGCTTTTGCAAGATATTGAAATATAATGCTGTTGTCAGTGATGTCATCATGACGAGAAGCAAGTGGAGGAGGCAAGGTCGCATAATAATACGCACTTTATGCGATATGCACAATATCCTGTAGGTGGCGATAAAACAACATCAATGAAAAACATAGGGTACCGTCCTAAGACAGCAGTGCCCAGCAGTGCACATCAAAAGACTGAACATGGCATCTAGAGTTACATTACATTACATAACATTACACTTAGCTGACGCTTTTTAACCAAAGCAACATACAGTTATTATTTTTCAGGGTATTGGTTACAGTGCCTGGATCAATGCCTAGGGTTAGGTGCCTTGCCTCAAAGGCACTTCAGCCATTGATGTAGATGTCGGGAGAGGTTAGGGTGGGATTTGAACCTACAACCCCCAGATTGAAAGAGCAACTCTCTAACCACAAGGCCACGGCTACCCCCCTAATGCAGTTCATATCTATGCTCAGAAAAAAGCCTTATTGGTCCGCTCTTGTGGAATTTCGTCTTTTCTTTTTGCTTAAATCACTAAATTTCAGAATATGTTGCCAAGTCAAGAATAATGTGCCTGCCAAGCATTTTGGTCCAAAGTCCCTAATGGGTCCTTTTATGTGAACAATGAACAAGGGAAAGATTAACAAACTGAGGTAACTAGGGAATGGGGTTTAAAGAACAGAACCCAGTTTATGAAATACACGAATGCAGTTCTGTACGCCAAACCAGATGCTTTCTACGCTAAACTACGTTGCCAGCCAGTGAGGATCAATTTCAGTGGATGAACGAAGTCCGAAGTTTGAATCATAGCACCCTCCCGTACCCTCATATGCAGAGAAAATAACAGAGACAGGTTACCAATATATTGATTTCATTAATGGAAGAGATCAAAGGTTAAATCCTCTACAACAGGCAGACCCTCCTCAATTATGAAGGGTTATAATTCATGACTGTGAATAGATGTGGTCCCTCTCTACCATCTCTGTATAAATCCAAGGGGGTGCGAGCAGATCTCATCCCAAATGATCTTAACCCATTGATGCCTAAAGCACCTACAAAAAACACCTGCTGAAAGCCTAAGCTCTTGATGGGAATGTTGCCCTCAGCCTATAAAAACCTAAATATCTCAGCCTCTAATGCACATACAGTTGAGGACGATATTATTAGCCTCCCTCCTGAAATTAGACATTTCTCTTGATTTCTCAGTGACACTGACCATTATGAACCGTTTCTGTTATTCTGGAAACAAATACACTGATGGAGATATCAAATACACTGATGGAGGTTTTTCCAGAATAGAAGAAATGGTTCAGAAAGGCAGCGGTACGCTTGCTACGAGCAGCAAATTACGCGCGTCACCGCGAGCAACCGACTGCATATGCTTGCTTTAAAAGCAGTGGACCAACACGCAAAATACTGGCGGTGTCATCCAGAGGGCAGACAGAACGCTATTGTGATCCGGGAATTGTGAACACAGACTGTAAATAAAACATAAAGGACTCCAGGGTAAGGATACTGCTACTACTTCTGCATTTGCACGCTCCTTTGTCAAAGTGCAACGGGAAGTATGATTGCAAATCAAGTGTTTATAATTTCGGACAAGCTCGAGATGTTCTTGAAAAGTTGCTGCCATCGTTCTTTCCTCCAGAAGCACTCGCATGGAACTGTGCCGTCTTTCTTATGATCACCCCCAGCGAGCTTGAAAATATCGCACCTAACACACGCGTTTGGTTGCAGTATCTAACGTGCGTAAAATTGACATGAACTACGCTAGTTAACTCGCGTGCGTATCCTACAGCAAGCATGCCGAGGGCCTAATGGTCCTTCTCACTGAGAAATCAAGAGAATTGTCTAATTGTCTAATTTCAGGAGGGGGGCTAATAATATCGTCCTCAACTGCATAAACATGCAATAAGTTGCATTTACAACCCTAAGACCCTCATCTTGCACTAGAATGTGTTCATTCAGCTGTAACACCCACATTTGCATTTTAAAAAGCTAAAATCTCAAGAGCTTGAATGCAGCGTATATGTGTCTCCAGGCACCAAAGGTTAAGCAACATATACGAATCATCAGGCTAAAATGGGTTAAAGCAGTGTTTTTCACCTGGTGGGTCGCGTCCCAAAAGTGGGTCGCGGAGAGGTCATGGGTGGGTCACAGAGCCGTGGTGTAAAAAAAAGCGTAATTCATTCATTCGCTTAAAAAAAAAAAAATCCAACTTTTCCTGCAACAATTTACAACCTTTATTTTTATAGGCGATTGAACTTGTGTCATCTGTCCTCATAGATAAAATCAGAATGTCTATGCGAGATAGATAGTAGCGTGCAACCAGTCATTCGAGTGTCGCTAAAAAAAAAATGGGTCGCGACCGAATGAGAGTGGAAAATGGTGGGTCCCAAGACTGTTCCAGTTGAGAACCACTGGGTTAAAGCATCTCGGGACCGAGGCAAGCTACCATTTCTGCACATTACTGTCCTGGTGTAACTACTGGTGTAATGGCAAACTAGTGAAAAGATGGATGTTGACCTCACCGATGAGCTGTCAGGGGTCACGGTGACCCGGAAGAGATACATGGAGACGCACATGCCGGCCATCATGGACAGCAGGAGGCCATGGCGAGGGTTTCCATTAATGCTCAGGCCTTGCTATTTAGGAAGAAAAGGAAAAAAGAGTCAGACAGAAAACAGGAATAAAACAAATACAGTGTTGTGCCATGGCGAGGGTTTCCATTAATGCTCAGGACTTGCTGTTTAGGAAAAAAGAATTAGAGAGAGTCAGATATATAGTTAGCCTTTATTGTCCCCAAGGGGACAACCCACCTGTATATTACATATATATGCACAATATCAGTCTTGTTTTATTTTGCTTCTCTCTGTACAGTGTCCTTGAGTGTTTTGAAAGGCGCTTTTAAATAAAATGTATTATTATTATTATTGCTGTAAGACAATGGAAGGATGGGGTGGGTAGAAAAGGACCAGGGGTCCGTATCTCGAAAGCGTCTTTGCTAACAACGGTAGCAACGTCCTTCGTAAGAGCGACTCAACTCTCTCTCGACAGCGACGCTCACCACTAAATCCAAGGGAATGGTAAGACTTAAGACGGTCTTAAGACGGTTAGCAACGTCAAGAATGGAGAAACGGACCCCAGGCAGGTAGACAGGTGGCAGTACGAGAGAGAAAACGAGGGGAAAGGTATCATATTTGTGTGATCACTTACTTCTGCATTGCTTCTATTCTATCTGGAATAAAACTAAATACCGTGTTGTGCACAATATCACACTTCAAACTTAATTTGTACATTCCACAGTTTGAAACCTTTGTGTGAATGGCTGCATAGAAATACGCCGGCGACCCGGGTTCGATTTCGGTGCGGGTCATTTGCCGATCACTCCCCATCTCTCTCCCCAGTCATTTCCAGTCTGCCTCTCGCTATCCTGTCCCAAATGAAGGCAAAAAGCCCCCAAAAATATCTATTTATTTAAAAAAAATCTGGGCCCAGCCGTGCCTCTAACGGCAGGGCACTGGACTGCTGCGTGGCTGACCTGGGTCTGATTCCTAGCCCGGGTCATTTTCCGATCCTTAAATAAATGATGGAAGTCCGCAACACTGTTAATGCTCCCAGTGATTTATTTGCACGACGTTTCGGACCTTCGTCCTTTCTCAAGGTTGCACTTGAGAAAGGACGAAGGTCCGAAACGTTGTGCAAATAAATCACTGGGAGCATTAACAGTGTTGCGGACTTCTATCATTTATTTCAGTTACTCTATTTTGTCCAGCACCTGTACCACTGATGTGCGCGCATTCTCCACCTTCCATTTTCCGATCGTTCTCCATCTCTCTCTCCCACCTCCCTTCCTGTCTCTCCTCCACTGTTCTATCTGAAATACAATAACCCAAATCTCCCCTCCCCCCAAAAAAATTTAAAATCTGGAAAAGAGGCAGTTCCTTACTTTGGCCACGGCTCGGTCAGAGAGGTACCCAGCTGCAATGCTGCCAATCAGCCCCCCGATCTCCAACGCACTCATGAAGGAACTGCCTGCAGAACAGATTAGGAGAATAATTATTAGAAAGAAACAAACAAAACAAATACACACACACACACACACACACACACACACACACACACACACACACACACACACACACACACACACACACACACACACACACACACACACACATACACACACACACACACACACACACACACACACACACACAACATACGTGAATATTAGAACGATTAGATATGTAGGTCTATGAATATGATGCACATTGTCTGAACATTCTCCAAACATTCTCCTTAACATCCGCAGACACCTTATAACACAGCAATAACTTTTGGGTGGATTCCTGGAGTATGTAAACGCATTTATGCTGGATCCTGTGTAGTGCAACATTGACTCTAGCGCCTGGAGCTGCATGACACAGCTTTAGGCTCATGAAATTCAAGATTTTTTAAAATAAAAAAATGTTGGCATATTAGAGCTGAAGGAACTCAATCTAAGATGAGGGCAATGTCTTTTAAATACAACTCATCTCATGTTTTATGTGCTTTAGAGACTGGGATATTTAGGTTTTTATAGCTTAATCGTACATTTTCCCTGAAATGGCTTAGGCATTTAGTTACCAGGCGTTTTTGCAAATATCTTAGGCATCAATGAGTTCAAACGAGGTCATAGGCATGTTGATAGTAACAAGCTTATAATAAGGCTCTGTGTGAAATTAAATACTGTAAAACTGTAGCCATTGACATCTGTAATAGTATTAGTTATACACGGGCCAAAGTACAACAAGTCTCTTGTATGCCACCTGAGAACAAGCAGTCATGCTTTGCCTGTTGCTCAGCTACATTTTTCGAATATATTGCAAAAGTAACAATTGTTGCAAGTCAGAGGCCTGCTCAGTCCCTTTAGAAAAATGGAAAAAGTTGTGCTCTGGCGGGTGCTCTTTGGTTCAAGGTTATTGTTTGTCCAAAGTTTGTTTCTTTTCAGCGGCTTCCCGCCCAACTGGGCTGCTTAGGGTGGCAGTCTGTGGGTAAAACAGTTAAAAAGGGCATTTGGGCATTCCTGCAAATTTAGTTTTAGAATTTAGTTAATCAGGCATAGGCGAGTACATTACCCATGAGCACCGTCTGTCCCTTGTCCTGGATGAGGAAGAGTTGTCCCCAGTCGGTGCAGGCGGTCTTGACCCCGAACACCACCAGGTAGCCCAGAGACAGCACCCACAGGTAGGGCGTCAGCAGGAACTCCTTCAGGGTGCTGTCATCGCTGGAGGCATCTGAGGAGCACAGGACAAGAGAAGAGATGACAAGACAGAGAGAAGTCAAGTCGGTTTTATTGTACATGCGCTGGTCATACAAAGAATTGAAATTACAGTACGTTTCTTACTTTCCCATGCAGACATAGAGTCTAGCCTCTAGGTGTGGACATAGACAATTAGACCTAGACAGTATACATACATTAGACCTAGAGTACCTACAATACCCATACAGACATATAAAGTGCAGAGACAGAGAGGGGACTGTCAAAACGTGTGTGTGTGTGTGTCTGTGTGTCTGTGTGTGTGTGTCTGTGTGTGTGTGTGTGTGTGTGTGTCTGTGTCTGTGTCTGTGTCTGTGTCTGTGTCTGTGTCTGTGTGCGCATGCGTGTGTGTGCAAATATGGAGACTGGAGACGGAGGCGTTTTGTTTATCCTTAAAGGCTTAATGCTACAATAATACAGGCACAGTGCTGGCATAAGTATGTAGTCTTTAAAATCGGCTAACCTATCATAATCATTTGGCCTCTTCCACAATGTTTGGAGCTTGTGCTCTTTGCATGTCTTTTGGATCCAAATAAAATAAATCAAGTGTGTGTGTGTGTGTGTGTGTGTGTGTGTGTGTGTGTGTGTGTGTGTGTGTGTGTGTGTGTGTGTGTGTGTGTGTGTGTGTGTGTGTGTGTGTGTGTGTGTGTGTCACAGAGCCAGTGGAACAATGTAATATGTGTTGAAAGAGTTTACTACCATAGTACTACACTACTATGACATTACACAGAGCTGTTAGTAGTAGGCCTAATAATGACCATTGCCATTCTGTTAACAGCAAATATATAACAGGGACCAGGGCCGCTGACTTTGGCTGGGCCCAGGATAAAGCCATCTGAAAGGGCCCCCCCACTCAATACATACTATGTAATGAGGACCCATTCCTGGGCCCCTCGTCTCCCTGGGCCCGGGACAACTGACCCCTTTGTCCCGACTGGGTCCATGTTTGAAGAGAGTAGACTTTGGAATTAAGAAAACATCTCACTCTACTTCTACAGAGGAAGCATGTACACACGGCCTGTCATACGGTACAACCCCTTGTTCACGTTCATTCTGCGTGAGAGACTTTCTGGGTCAGAGTCCAAGAGGTCGGACCAGGACTGACCTTGGACTTCAAAGCACAGAGGGGCGTGTAAGACCACACACCCCTCATGCGTGCGCAGACACACACACACGTAAGCGGACACACACACACACGTAAGCACACACACACGTAAGCACACACACACGTAAGCACACACACACGTAAGCACACACACACGTAAGCACACACACACACACACACACACACACACACACACACACACACACACACACACACACACACACACACACACACACACACACACACACACACACACACACACACACACACACACACACACACGTAAGCACACACACACACACACACACACACACACACCCTCATAGGGTCCAATAGTCCGCACAAGACAAAAACATTCACCAACCAACCAACCAAGTCACACAACACACACGGGGCGGATGTCAAGGGGAAAGCCAGTGCATGCCATCAGAAACGTGTAATCATAAGGCAATGACAAATCGTATATTTTTGCATTTAAAATGCTGTCTCTTGAGATCTACTCTAGATTATCTCTACTGGAAGTCTTGTCTTTTTAAATACTTACTCTTGTTTACCTTTTGAATCACTATCTAGTAGTTTCACCAATATCAATAGTGTTGATCAGATCGGTGTGCCACATCTGACAATGGACAGATACTAGGTACTGAATAAGGCGTCTCCTGCAGGTACAGAGTGCCGAGACAAAGGTTATAGTCCTGTGCACTCATTTCTGACAGACAGTGTGTAGTAGGGCATTGTGTCAGAAACAAGGTTATCTTCCACACACCGCACTCTTACGTCTTGTTGGTGCGTCTCTGAAGTAATCAAGTAGTAAGGCACTCAGTTTTTTCTTCTTTCAATGCAGGGACTGCTATGACAGACGTTTCGGCTGCACAGAGCCTTCTTCAGTGTCACATTGTGTCAGAAACGCCAACGTAGCACCGTAGTGCTCAAGGTGTTACCAAGACATTATTACACAAAGCCCTACAAAGGAATTGTAAAACCACACACCTGGTCTCTACCCACATGTAATGAAATAAATATACAGCAAAAAAAGTACAGCATACACTTCACACTAATATACAATTCATTGCGTTACACTGTACAGTGGCAGTGTTGCCCGATTTGGCGGTTACCCACCCAATTGGGCTGCTTGGGATAGCCGTCTGCGGGTAAAAACGGGAAAAATCAGCCATTTGCCGTTTTTTCTGCAGTTGTATGTCCCTAGAAATCAATGCAATTTGTTGAAATTGGGCAGAATTTAGCGCCTCTTGGCGGTTTTTGAGCAACTATCGGGCGGGATTTGATTAGACACATCTGGCAACACAGTACAGCGGTACAGCTCAAGCCATTGCAGATGACTCCAGAGGGGTATGCTAAGAAAATGACTCTGGGCTCTTCTATTAGATGATTTATGTCTTGACTTAACTCCAGGACCAGCTTCTTAGTAGTATAGGCCCCAGGAGTGTGTTACAATATGCGACCTTGCCTCCTCCACTTGTGCTTGTCTCCTCGTACCAGAAAGTAATATGTCATGATGACATCACAGACAACAGCATTATATTTCAATATCTTGCAAAAGCTCAATTGTAGAGCCCTTTTCTCATTTGCAATTAGGATGGTGAATGAAAAACAGTCCCTCAAAAGTGTTGTGGCTAGGCTGACAGCTGTGAAACAGTTTTGCCACCATCTTGCCTCAGTAACACATGACACATTTGTCACTGACCTTAAGCGAAGAATGGTGAGGTTGGTTTTTACAGTGTGTCAACAGCTGACTATGAAACGTTCAGGTCACGAGTCGAGTCTTTTTTTAGGAGCTAGGAATTTTAGGGAACTAGTAATATGGGGAACCAGGAACTTGGCAAACAGAAGGTCTTAGCAGACCAAGTGCGATTTTTTTTTAAAGTATTTTTTTGGGGCTTTTCAGCCTTTATTGGATTTTTGTGATAGGATAGTGGAGGAGAGACAGGAAGCGAGCTGGGAGAGAGAGATGGGGAAGGTCTGGCAAAGGACCCGAACCGGGAATCGAACCCGGGTCGGCCGAGTGGTAAACGTGTGCCCTACCATATCAGCCACGGTAGGGCCCAAGTGCGATTTTTTGCATTGATTTTATGTCACAAGTTCGCAAAATCGTGTTGCGCTGGAGTGCATACTTTTTGGTGAATAATTCGCCCCTCTTTTTATTCGCAAAATCGCACCGCATTTTCGCATCGCGTCCGGTATGCGAAGGCCTCTTTAGTATAAAGGGAACTAGTATTTCAGCTAGAGCACTAGACACAGAACATGGAACAAGGAATTTGAGGAACTAAGAATAGTAACGATAACCATGGGTTCTAGCCGTTTTGTACACAGGGGAGTGCGCATGCAGCCAGGGATTCCAAAATGCTAGGCGGCTAAGTGTTTATCATTGGAAGTTCCATTAGAGCCCTGCACAATGTGTGCGTGTGTGTTTGTGTGTGTGTGTGTGTGTGTGTGCGTATCTTGAGTTCAACGTTGGGAAGGCGGAACACCATTAGGAACTAGGACTGGGAATATAGTGTGTGTGTGTGTGTGTGTGTGTGTGTGTGTGTGTGTGTGTGTGTGTGTGTGTGTGTGTGTGCGTGCGTGTGTGTGTGTGTGTGCGTGCGTGCATGCATGCATGCGATGTGTGTGATTATTCCACCGACCTCCTTTGCTTTGCCCTTCTTGGCGCCGGGTTCGATGTTGGCCAGTCCGACCAGTGAAGTGTGTGTGTGTGTGTGTTTGAGTGCACGCGTGTGTGTGTGCATGCGTGCACGTGCGCGCGATGTGTGTGCATGCGTTTGATTATTCCACCGACCTCCTTTGCCCTTTTTGGCGCCGGGTTCGATGTTGGCCAGGCCGACGTCGCTGGGCTGGTTCTTGATGAGCAGCAGGCAGAAGGCGGAGGTGGCCACGCAGGCCGAGCCGGAGAGGAAGAGGGTGGTGCGCCAGCTGTAGCTCTCCGCCATCAGCGTGGCCACGATGGGGCCCAGGCTGCCCGCCAGGTTCATGCTGCACGACAGGATGGCCCACCACGTGCCGAACTGGGACGGCTCGAACCACTGAGGAGAGAAGAGAGAGGAAACATCACACTATTGGTCATCAACATCATCTGATGTCATCAATACACCATTGGCCAGGTTCATGCTGCACGACAGGATGGCCCACCACGTGCCGAACTGCGACGGCTCGAACCACTGAGGAGAGAGAAAGGAAGAGGAAAAAGAAACATCAACATCATCCAATGAACATATTAATACAGTACATGACAGGGTGGCCCACCACGTCCTGAACTGGGAC
Source organism: Engraulis encrasicolus (assembly GCF_034702125.1). Lineage (NCBI taxonomy): Eukaryota > Metazoa > Chordata > Actinopteri > Clupeiformes > Engraulidae > Engraulis > Engraulis encrasicolus. The sequence goes on from NC_085864.1 coordinate 46,620,685, forward strand.
AGCTCGAACCACTGAGGAGAGAAGAGAGAGGAAGAGGAAAACCAAACATCATCTGATGTCATCAAAACCCATCAAATTCAATTTACAATGCACTCATCATCACACCATTGGCCAGGTTCATGCTGCAGGACAGGATGGCCCACCACGTGCCGAACTGCGACGGCTCGAACCACTGAGGAGAGAAGAGAGAGGAAAAAAAGCGTCAACATCATCCGATGAACATATTAACACACTAATATATTAATACAGTACAGGACAGGATGGCCCACCACGTGCCGAACTGGGAAGGCTCGAACCACTGAGAAGAGAAGAGAGGAAAAGGAAAACCAAACATCAAATTATATCATTAAATGGCTCAATAGTAGGGCACTGCGCTGTCACGCGGGGGACCCTGGTTCGATTCTGTCCCGAGGTCATTTGCCGATCCTCGTCCCCATCTCTCTCCCATTCCCTTCCTGTCATCATCTCACACCGACCAATCAAATAAAGGCATAACACCCCTCCTCTAAAAAAGGTGACAAGATGACCATCCACCAAGATGGCCCAACCATTTGCTGAACGGGGAGGGCTCTAACCAGTAAGAAGAGAGGGAATGAGAGAACAATCAGAGGTTTGTAAACATCTGGTAAATTCGTCAAGCCAATCATCAAACCATGTCCCGGATCAGTGAGAAGAAGTCAATGAGGTTTTCATCAAATCACAATTAAACGAATGAGACTACTCTCAGAACACCGTCCGACAGGTAGGGATGCACCGATGCACATTTTTTCACTTCCGATCCGATCCCAATATCTAAATTTGGATATCTGTCGATACCGATACTACTCCGATCCAATACCAAAACCACATATATGCATGGATTTCAGCTTGAGGTAGGCCCGAGATGACTATTTGGTCAGAAAAGGACAGGAAACCAATTAATTAGTAAAAAGTTACAAGTAAAAACGTATCAATCCCATCCTGAAAATTAATATGCAAGTGTTATGACTTCAAATTAACATTACACCTGGCTCAATGTCAGTACTGGGAAAATTCCGATACTTTGGGAAAATTCCGATCCGATCTCTGAATTATGTTGATATCTGAACCCGATACCGATACACCGATACCGATATCCCATCCCTACCTACAGGTTCATACTACGAGACAGGATGGCCCACCAAGTGCCAAACTGGGATGGCTCGAACCACGGGAGAAAAATAAAAGGAGATTGAATTGGCTTTAAAACATCTGGTAAGGTCCTGCTGTGGCCAACCAGTAGGGCACTCGCCTGCCATGCGGCTGACCGGGGTTCGATTCCCTGGCTGAGTCCTTTGCCGACCCCTCCCTGTCTCTCTCTCAATTCGCTTCCTGTCCACCTCTCACACTGTCCTTTCAAATTGAGTCGAAAAAGACCAAAGGAATATTTAAAACATCTGGTAAAACGTCAAACATCACCCCACTATGAAGAAGAGCAGTGAGCATGGTTTAAATATTATTCATACAGATTACAGCTGAAAATTACCCTCAAGGATAACTATGGCAAAGAAATGTTTTTAGAGATTCACTTGAACACTTGAAGAAAAATGAGCACCATTTATCGTTACATTACATGTATTTATTTAATTAAATAAATAATAACCATAAGTGGTGATCATTTGATTGTTCTACAACAGTTGAATCTCTTAAGACAAATAGATAGTTTAGCCCTCCTCTGGGCTGACATGCGGTTGCTTTCTCTTTCGCTATGCCATGTGCACCTTACGTAGTAGCTGACAGGGGATAACTTCCACATACTGATCAGTTCAATGTGGAGGATTACTGGCTTTTATTGCAATGGGATTCAACCGCTGCAGTGAAACCCAAAGCCCTTCTGAGGTCTTCTCACAGCTAGCCGCAGTGTGACGCAGTGTAGCACTATCCCCCTTGTGCTACAGTGTAGCGCTATCCCCATGTCTTTAAAACAGAAATACCAGAAGGTCCGGAGGGGCTCCATGCCTACATTCTAGCACGTAATTTACACTCTCTCTCTCTCTCTCGCTCCAACAGTAACTCGTGCGCGGCACCACGAAGCTTGTAGTTGATTTTCACCAGAATGGGCTCTCTCTCACACACTCACATACAGTGACTCAAATATTGCCCACTGTGCTCGAGTGTCTGACAAAGTCCTAAACACCACACACATACAACACACAAATACACTGCATAATAGAACCATCGAAGGCCGTCCCATCCAAAGCCGTTGAACTACATGCCGGAGAACACACATACATTACACAAAATCTCTCTCTCTCTCTCTCTCTCTCTCTCTCTCTCTCTCTCTCTCTCTCTCCTCTCTCTCTCTCTCCTCTCTCTCTCTCTCTCTCTCGCTCTCTCTCTCTCTCTCTCTCTCGCTCTCTCTCGCTCTCTCTCTCTCTCTCTCTCTCGCTCTCTCTCTCTCTCACCTCGTACCTTGCGCAGGATCTTCCCGCATGGAGGCCACCCGAGGCCCTGTCCGAGGCCGTTGAGGAACCAGAGTCCGGAGAAGACGGACACGCTGGAGGAGCCGGAGAAGATGATGTTGATGGCGCCCACGGAACACAGGCCGATGGAGAAGAGGAAGCGGGCGCTCAGCTGGTCCGACAGCACGCCGCTGATGAACTTGCTGATGGCATACGCCAGCGACTGGCTACTCGTGATCATGCCTGGCCGGGGGGAAAAACAGACAACAGCAATGGTCATTTTAGGGAAACAACAAAACAACAACAGCCAAAGCGATATGGAGATATTAGTAGTGATTATGATGGCGTACGCCAGGGACTGGCTACTCGTGATCATGCCTGGCCGGGGGAAAACAAACAAACAGACAACAGCAACCACATGGAGGTATTAGTAGTGATGAATTATACCCTGTAGTGTACACCAAAGGACTGGCTACAGGAGGAAAACAACAAAACAACAACAGCCAAAACAATATGGAGACATTAGTAGTGATTATTATGGCGTACGCAGAATTAAGTGTGCAGATTGCTTTTGGATAAAAACTGTCTTTTTAGCCTGTTCGTTTTTGTACCCAGAGCCCTGTAACGCCTGCCTGATGGCAGCAGGTCAAACAGTTTATGTCCAGGATGGTAGATGATACATCATTTAAAGGGACACTGTGCAGGAAATGGTCAAAAAAGGTACTGCAACTATGCTGCTCATTGACACTGGGCTGCCTATTGCCAAATTTGATCTTTACATGAAAGTTTACTAAGTAATAAACAAATATTTTCTAGTATGGTCCAAGTACAGTCTTTTTTGCAGCTAAAAATGTCTCTTTTTGGAAATTCAAAATGGCGGACCATGGAGAAGATCCCCCTTTTCATGTATGAAAAGTGCAATTTTTCCTGTCATAATGAATACTTAGAATTTGATGCTGGTGGTAAGTATTCATGAAAAAGGTAACATTAGTGAATGGGCAGCATGAATGCTGCAAATAAACAAGTACAAATCTCACACAGTGTCCCTTTAATAATGTGACCAGGGAAAACCAGGAAAAACAAAAAGACAAGAGTCAAAGGATATTTTACGGCAAGTAAGTACTAAGGAGGATGTCCTGAATAAAAGGTGAAGGTTGCATCATGGTGGTGATATTTGCTGATGGCGTATACCAGAAACGGACTACTGCTGATCATGCCAGTGGAATGAGCAAACAATCGGCATTAGATTGCATGCCTTTTGATGCACACTGAAATGTGTACACACCCTCAGAGCAGTAGAGGGTGCCCTTATTTCTCTATGGAAAGACAGTGACATTCAAGATTCAAGATTCAAGGAGTTTATTGTCATTGTCAATGAAGTCAACGAAATTGTGGGTGGAGCAACAACACTGCATAGTTTGAAGTAGGCCTATAGAAGTAACCCAAAAGTAGTCAAATAAAGTCTGAATTCATGAAGTATGTCATGAAATAGGTATAATAAATTAAAGTACATAATAGTAATAATATGAATATAATAAATTAATCAAGTACATCAAGCACTGAAATGTGATCCCCTCCCCACAATTCAAGGTTAATAACCCAGTGCTGTTGATATTTTTAAGGTGCACAACACACACACACACACACACACACACACACACACACACACACACACACACACACACACACACACACACACACACACACACACACACACACACACACACACACACACACACACACACACACACACACACACACACACACACACACACACACACACACACACACACACACACACACACACACACACACACACACACGTATGAATACACAAATCAATAGGATGTTACAGTGAGGGCCATCCCTTAAAAGGAAAAATCACAGAACACCAGTCCAGAGACCTATGTGAGAGCACTAGAATTAAGCAGTCTAATGGCTTCAGGGTACAGGCGTGATCTTAAAGGAGTGTTTTGGGAGACTAGGATCAAAATGAGTGGGCAATAAGCGAGGTCCAGTGATGACCAATAAGACCGCATAGGCCTATTCCCAAATTGACACTATTTCTCAATGTCATGTGTTCTAGCCTTGCTAGCTCGTGAAACGCCCAGTGATTGGCTACTCTTTGATGAACTCGGCACAGAGTATCCAATCACTAGGCGTTTCACCTCCTAGCAAGGCTAGAACACTTGACATTGAGAAACAGTGTGAGTCCCAAGTCAAGTTCCAAGTTGATGAACAGACAGACACAGTTGGACAGACAGCAGCACCTGACTGGTATAATTGCACAGTGATTATGTCTGTGTTAACAGACTGGTGGATGATGATGAGGCCTGGGGGTATTCTTAGAAAACAGAGAATGTGTGCACATCAGTGGCACAGGTGCTGGACAAAACAAAACAACTTAAAGTAAATAATGAATGCCTGCAACACTGGTAAAGTGATACTATCCCATTTTTGGAAATAAGCTTGTTTTACACCTCCCCTTGAGTTAAATAATAGGGTTTTACCGTTGTCCTATACTTTCAACCGTTTTTTGGGTACGGCAGTGCAAATTTTACCTACAAGCTAGCAGTTAACATTGAGTCCAATGAGACCAGTTAGCCGCCAGCTGGTCTCATAGGTCTCAATGTTAACTGCTAGCATGGAGGTAAAATATGCACTGCCATACTCAGAGAACGGTTGAAAGTACAGGAGAAAGGTAAAGCTCAACTATTTAACTCAAGGGCAGGTTTAATATGAGTTTATTTCCAAAAATGGGACATTATCACTTTAATGCTCCCAGTTACTTAATGTCATCCGAGCCGGGTATTCTTCCCGGAAGACAGGTTTAACATGGCACAGCAGAAGTGCATGGAAGGAAGCAATAAGGGAGTTTACCCACGTCTCAAGTAAACAAGAGTTTATACACCTCTCAAACAAAAAGGGTTATCCAGATCTCGACAGAGGTTATGCACTTATCAACTCAGTTTATTCACCTCGTGATAGACCTCACCAAGCACGATCTGTACCGTTCCCAAAACACACTATGTTATCGACACCGTGTGTACTAACAAGAGGCCCACTAAAATCCACTGGGACTGTTCAAATATGTACTGCACGTTTTGTCTAAAACATCTTGTGCCACACCATCGGGGTCCACACACCAGTTTGTTGCCCTGGGGCCTTGAATGTCATTGGTCCAACACAACCAGTGAGAACAAACATTGCACTGGTGGGAATATTGATTATTGACTGATTAAGCAGGTGCTTGATTTTGTTCAACCAGATTTACAACACAATCAAAACTAATGCAATGAATGATAAAGTACGTAAGTACACAACACAAAAGCTAACACATGGAACAGATTTAAACACAAAAGTACAATATGCATGACATAAAACCCAGTGAGATGTACAATGCAATGAATAAAAACTAACAACACAACACTACTAGTACACAAAGTACCAGTGTATCATATGCAACACAGTAAAATCATGCATAGGGGATTTGTAGCAAAGGGGAGTAGAGTTGTCCAGCCGGGACTCAAATCCGGACCTTCTCGGGTAGTAAACAGTTTCCTAACCTAGAAGATCCGGGTTCGAGTCCCGGCTAGGCAACTCTACTCCCCTTCGCTACATGATTCAACGAGTACTTACCTAGATCATCTTTGTCCAGAGTGATCTCCTGCATCAGAGAGGGCATCACGAACGAGAAGGTCTTGCGGTTGAAGTAGTACAAGGTGTACCCCACAAACATGGCCATGAAAATGCTAGTCCGGTAGTATCCATAATCATTTGCCCCCATGGTTCCAACTCTTCGGGGAAACAAATCCCAACTAAAATGTTGAAAATATAATATATCTAGAATATAAATCAAGCTGCTTCAGAGGACCAACTAGCCAGCTCCAGCTCCAGGCCTAGACTGAGTGTGGACAGGTACGAAATGCAGTGCAGTGCAGAGCAGTGCAGTGAGACTGAGCGAGGTGAACTGAACTTTGTGTCCGGTGCCTCGGCTGAGAGAGAGAGAGGGAGGGAGGCAAGCGAGGCGAGAGGCTTATGTGTGGGGAAACCTGCTGCAATCAGTGCCGGGGTTAATGGTCAACCCAGAGCAGGTCCCTTTAGGCAGGCAGGCAGGCAGGCGGGCGGGCGCTATTAGACAGGGGGGGCAGAGCTGAGAGCTGAGCAGTGGGCACTGCACAGCTTCACAACAGCTGGTCTTACAAGGCTGATGGCCTGGGGATAGATGGTCTCTGACAGGCCTGACAATCTTCTTTCCCCGAGACAATAGTTATATAGTACACCAAGTGCTAATCAGGTCTCCCTCTTTAGAAACTTCACATCTCCCTTTTTGTCTATCAATCAGTTTATCTTGATCCGGTTCAGTGCAGACAGTGTGCATACAGTAGGATGCAGCTGGTGGTCTCTGTCTGTGTCACTGTGCAGTTGATCATTAATTTTGAAGAGGTGGCTGTGGCAAAGTCTGTCAGGTCATTGGTTACTGGTGATCTGGGAGGACACAGGCGAAGACAGCCAATGGTCTGCTGCTGAGAGAGAGAGAGAGAGAGAGAGAGAGAGAGAGAGAGAGAGAGAGAGAGAGAGAGAGAGAGATTAATCAACTCAAATAGTTGAATACATATCTTGAACAATTCTTATAGTTGCAGGAGAGGTGATGAGTTTGGTGGTACTATGTGAAAATCTGAAGTTTAGAACTAGAGCTCTAGCAGTAGCTAGGAGTATAGAGACACGCCCCCGTTGTCCTTCTGGCATTCAAGGTGACATAAATGTAGCACTGTTGCTTACTGCACTGCGTCTTTTAAACCAATCTCAGCTGAAGTACGATACAATGTAGGCTACAATGTAACTACCTTGCCCATTGTATTATTTCAGCATGCCATACCCAGGGCACACAGGCTTGCTACATGAAACGCATCGTGCAGATCCTGTCTTTTTGTTTTTAAACGATTCCTATCTAGGCCATCATCACACAGCTACCTTCACGAGTCATTGAACATGCAGAGTTCAGTTGGCAGGTTGCATTTGAAATGCACGTGCATAATGCGGTGCTGACAGGCTGAGCCACACTCACGATAGAATCGCAGCGGTGATAAACTTCATGACGTGTCAATGTCGCAGTGTGGCTGGGCCTTGGTGTTCGGTTCCTTGACTACAGTGTTACCGGTGTTGTATCTCCTACTCCACTCTAGACAAAGACCGACTGCTTCATTGAACTAACGAAACTGGTGGTGACATGAAATGACAATGTCAATTGTGTCGCCACGTCTGAGGGCAAGTTGTGTTGATGGTCCAGCAGCAATGCTTCTATTCTAGAACTAACACGCGGTTGCCATCTAGTGGCAGGATGTGGTGCACTCGGGTGCCACCAGTTCCCAGCTGGTTTCAAGCATTTAGAAAATGAAGTGAGACAGATTACGTAACTATTAATCACTTTATCACTGGTCTCTAGCGGGGCAGTACCATGCTGTGAGTTTAACGACACAAATCCAAACGATCAACGCAATGCAATGTCAAAGTGGGACACCGGAGACCAAGACTTGCACGCAATCTACGGCAGACGATAAAATGCATGGGCAACACAACTGTCACTTTACCCCAAGCATGGATTTTCACATTGGATGCTGCGTCTGCATCTGCGACTAATCCTGGGCTTGCTTTAGCCTAGCAACTTGTCTAGCATTCCTCGAGAGAGTTGAATGAGGCAAGACGACAAACTGCAATTTAGGTGCGAGACCATTGATGACTTTTTGCTTACCACTTTCCATTGGTGGAGTGAAGGGATTAGATTAGATACTGGCTAGACTGGCAGACAGGGTGGTATAGCATCACACCGTCCTGACAACACCGTCTTCTCAGTGAAACTCCCGATTCGATTTATATTCTAGGTTGTGCAACTTCTGCTAGATAACAATTGACCTTTTCAATTCAGTCATATGACTGCTTACTATTCGGGAATGATGACTGAGTAATGTAATCCATTCGCTTCAGTCCAGTGTGTGTGCAGAAAACAAACTACTCCAAGTAGGCTACACCAAATTCCTTGTTTTGCTGACTGGCAGGGGCTTGTCCAATCCGCGGTCATTGATTGCTCACAGTAGTTACGTAAGGCATCTTGCCAACAAATCCGAATGTAGCAGGGCTCTGCGCTGTCTCATTTCATTGGTCAGATATATCCAGGTCCCATTTGATTGGTCCTGTTCATCAAACAGATGATAAGTGAGCTAATTTCGGTTTAGAGAAGGGAGAGGGCGGTGTGGCTGCTGCCTAGTATCAATGATCCTTCTAACTTAAATTTGATATTCTGAAGATACTGCTGTAAAAAATACTGAGCTATTATTTAACGATATATCCGTAGTATGGCATATCCAGCACAAAGTGGGTTCAGACAGCGTAAGTTACGTACGTCCTGTTATTATGAAATGTTATGTGTGTGTAGAAAGCTAACTTCTACTAGCCAATTACCAACTAGCAAATGCTAACCTTCTTTCAGCCAAGCTAACTTTAGCTTCAGTGAATTACAGTAGCTACTTATAGCAGTACTTTATTCCAGGGCAGAAACGGATGGTGTCCTATGGTTGTGCTATTCTAGGCAAGTTGGTTGACAACATTGAGGATGCCATTTAGCAAGCAAATAGCATGTTTGGAGGAAATAGCGGGTTGTCGATAATGCCGGTAGGAGTTCTGTCAAGCTAGCAGACAGTTGCAGATATTACAGATAGCTGAGTAGTTCTCTGTTGAGGTATGAACGAAGTTGTTATAACGTCTTTATACCGGCATACGAGCAGATGTTTACGTGTGCTGTGTTGATATCAAAATGAAGTGCACAACTTTAAGCCGAATTACCAATGCTGGAAATGTTAGTTTCAGTTTTCCATATGTACCAGCTGTAGCTTCTAGCTTGATAATGTGCTACCATATCAGTTTCCACGTAGACAGGGAGTCCGCTATATTTGGCTGTGCTGCAGACATAGCGGTCCACAGTGTCAAACCCGTCTAATGACTCAAGCTTTCACTAGCGTGGCTTTCAACAAATGTGTGTTAACCATGGCTAAATACTATGGATTCTTATTCAACGACTATTTCCTGCAACTTCAGTATGAGTCTGCTAGTACGCATATCAACAATCTTTATTGTCACTGCAGACAAAGTGAAACAGTTTCACTTCGCCAGAAGCTTGTCATGTTTATCAAGATCATGGTCACAGATATTTTGAAACCGAAAGTTGGATCATGCAAACTCCCGATCTAATCTATATACTTGACTTGGAAAGACATACCGGTGGTGGCTGTGTATTGTGCTGCTCAATAGCTGTCTTTTTGTGAAGCATGTGAACTTTTTCTACTAACACGTTAATTCTGTCTGTCTGTCTGTCTGTCTGTCTGTCTGTCTGTCTGTCTGTCTGTCTGTCTGTCTGTCTGTCTGTCTGTCTGTCTGTCTGTCTGTCTGTCTGTCTGTCTGTCTGTCTGTCTGTGTCACCTCGAACTTTCCTTCTACCAACATCTCACTCCGGCCTAGTTATTGTCCTACTTAACTCGTGCAGCCAGTGATGTCTAAGAAAGTGTTCCTCTTTCTAGCGCAGTGTTGTCTCCGGGCCAGAGCCATCAGAATCCCATGACCACACATGCTGCCAAATGAATGAAAACAGTAACAACTACTGTCATCTGATGCTGGGCTAGTTACGCACATGATCAATAACAGTGTTGCTGTTTCTTGTAGTGAAAAAATGTAGTGAACGTTTAACAACAGGCATGCAAAGAATTACAACTTGTCATAAAGCAGTCATTCATTCAGTTCATCCGATTGTTGTGCTGTTATTGGATTGTGAAAGCCCAAACGGAAACTCCAACTCCCATTGTCATTGTGACACAACACCCCACAGCACACAAGTTAACACTGCACACAACAAAATTGCATTTATGCCTCACCCGTGCAAGGGGGCAACCCCCAGTGGCGCCCCAAGGGAGCAGTGCGGCTGGATGGTACCATGCTCAGGGCACCTCAGTCATGGAGGAGGATGGGGGAGAGCACTGGTTGATTAGTCCCCCCACCAACCTGGCGGGTCGGGAGTCGAACCGGCAACCTTTGGGCTACAAGTCTGATGCCTACCGCTTACCCGTGACTGCCCTTTCCCTTGCCCTTGCCTGCCCATGCCTGCACACTGTGAGCAATGCAACTTCAAGCCTGTGCACAAGCTTTACACATGGGTTTGACAAAACTGACGATATGTGTGTCTTGGAGTGTGATGTCAGGTATATTGCAGCACACAATTTGGTTAATTGTGTAGTGAAAAAGCCAGTCACATACGGCACATGAAGATAAAATATCCTGAATGTCCCTTGTGACTAATACAGTATGCGTCTCTACATCTTCAACTCACTGTTTTGATAAAGGAGAGAGCTTGAGATGCCTGGAAAACATGTTTCCTCACTTGGCGTCTTTGGTCTCTCGGTCTCTCCTTCCCACTCCAGCCGTTTTTAACGAGGAGCACAAAAAATGAGGGAGGTCACAAGGTTCAGTGGCGTGAACAGCCCCTCTATGCCTCTTATCTGAGGCAGCTTTGCAGATGTATCATCCTCGTACAGATGCCACATAACTCACTGGCAAGAGCTCAGTAAAGGGAACAAAGTAACCAGAAACAGAGAGAAAAACAAAGTTTTTTTGCTAGCGATGATCATTATTTTTGCAATCTCCAAGCTTACGAGCTGACCTCATTCTTTCTTTTTTTACCAGTGTTTTTGGTCAATCACTGTTACTTGTCCTGTCTTGCACTTTGAAGTCAGTCTGTAAATGTCAGTCCTGTGTATGTCTAAGTCCTTTCATGGTATAGAGAGTGAAACGTAATTTCAATTTCCTTGTATGACCTGTGCATATGATTTGTCTTGTCTCCGTCTCAGAGCCCAAAATGAGGATGAGGAACACGTCTGCAGACGGCTCGGACCCGAGCCCCCTGTTCGAGGACACCAGTGGGGGACAGGGGGTGGGCGGCGGCTACGCCAGAGGCCACGACAAGGGAGCCGCCGCAGCGGGCACAGTCTACCCGGGCCAGAACCTCCTCTCCGACCCCATGTCCAACCTGGCCATGGCCTACGGCAGCAGCCTGGCCAGCCAGGGCAGGGAGATGGTCGACAAAAACGTGAGTCAAAGTGTCAAAATTGTTGTGGCTAAGTTATCTCACTTGGCCCAGGACTTTTCACTGCATAGGTTTTTTGTTTGTTTGTTTGTTTGTTTTGGTGAGTGTGTGTACATGCAACATGCCCTACCAGGACTTAAGTAAGTGTGTGTGTGTGTGTGTGTGTGTGTGTGTGTGTGTGTGTGTGTGTGTGTGTGTGTGTGTGTGTGTGTGTGTGTGTGTGTGTGTGTGTGTGTGTGTGTCACACACCATCCGCTCCACGTTTGTCTTTGTGCGACTCTCTGTATTTCCAAATCAGACAGTGATAGAGAGGTAGTGAGTCTCTGTTATTTGTGGTGGTGTTAATTAAACTACGTTTTTTTCATTGATTCTGTTGTGATTGATGTGGTGGATGTATTTATTTTTGATTGGGAGTAAAATAGTAATTGTCTTTTCACTTGTTTTTCCTCCTCAGCTGGACAGATTCATCCCCATCTCCAGGCTAAAGTACTACTTTGCAGTGGACACCATCTACGTTGGCAAGAAGCTCGGCCTTTTAGTCTTCCCTTATATGCACGAGGTAACTGCTGTGATTATCAATGCCTGTAGCGAAGGGGAGTAGAGTTCCCCAGCTGGGACTCGAACCCAGACCTTCTGGGGTAGTAAACTGGGGCTCTGACCGCTACGCCAAAGAGCCAGGCTCGTTGGCGTGACCGTCAGAACACACCCACAACCCTAGTGATGTCCACTCCATCACAATGCCCTTTTATACTAATCACCGTACACCAGAGCAGGGCAAACTCGGGCCACATGCGGCCCGCTGAGCCATTTCATCTGGCCCACACATTTTTACAACATTCTTAAAATTGCTAGCTACAACATGGGTGCTGCATACTTAAGATTAGCCAAATAAATAGGCTACAGTACATCGAAACACATGTCATTGCAATGTACAGGAATGGTATAGCTGTCAAGTTATGCCAGCGTACACCATTACACGGCCTGCAACATCTGACCCTTTGGTCAATATTCCAAATCCAATGTAGCCCTTTTACCAAAATGATTGCCCACCCCTGTCGTACACTCTCTGTTACCATTGTTTTCACACAATCATTAGTTTCCGTCAATATGTCATGCCAACATTGTTGTGTGTCCTCACTGACTTACTCATTGTTGTGTGTCCTCTAACCTATTCAGCTGGTGTATTTTAGTAAGGTGCCTAGGGCATACTGTACAAGTTCAAGCTTTGCTTCCAGGGTAGTAAGTTCAGATTCTGTGAATTCTGGTACTCTCGTGTAGCCACTCTAGACCTAGCCAGACTGTGCCCTCCTCGTGACGCAATACTTTCAGCATTGCAACTTAGAAAGTACTTGCATTGCTCTTGATCTGACTGAGTTCCCGCAAATGGGTCAAAGACGTCCAACATGACACTGTCCTTCAGTGCTACTGTGAAAAACATGAAATTTCAAAAACATTTTGAAAAGTGAATGCATGAAAGCCAAGCCAAAAAAAAAATATATATAAAATGTTAATAATTTTTTTTTTTTCTTTTTTTTGCATTTACAGTAAGCAAAAGTATCCGTTGCACTGAAGGACATGTTGGACATCTTTGACCAAAACACGGGAACTTTTCCCACTTGGTTGATAAGCAAACAACCATAAGCAAACCAAGGGAGGCAGGTCAACCATGCCGTTTGGGAAATGTTAATTGTTATGCTCTTGGTCAGACCAAGTCTCGAAGAGATTTGAACGTCGATGATAATCAGGCTACTCTAGACCCACATTCTGGGTTTTTTTCCAATATGCAGACTCCAGTCCTCGGCCTGTGTTTGTGGCCTCATGTTTTTCTGACGCCCCGCCTTCGTGGACAAATTCACATGTAGTATGTGTCCCCGGTGTCACGGACGCCCAGGGTTCAGTTCAGGTTGTTTCATTTCAGCTCTGCTGGTATTCTCTACAGGACAATGGTGCAGCACCACACAACTTCCTGACCTATTTCTCTGCCACTCTTGCACTAAAACAGGCTGCCGTGTGCACCTCTTCCTATGCTTCTTTGCCAAAAGGGTGAGACACTTTGGGCTTCATCCTTTGTGAGAGACATGCTGTACAAATAACTTGTAAGATGTTCAAATCATCATTATTTCCACTGCGTCCTTGACCAACCTGTGAGAAACGGGTTGCGTTACAAATAAGTTGTAACATGTTCAAGCTATTTTTGCTATATTTTTTATCAGTTTGAGGCAAGCTGTGTGGACTTTTTCTCTCAAACTTTGTTACAACCATTTTGCATGGCAGCCCCCATCATGGTTTGGCCAAAGGGAAGTTGTCAGTCTTATCCGTGCTGCTTCAGCTGTGCTGTAACTTATCACGTAGCCTTCCTTTGTGCTCTGCTCGCCCTTTACGCCATGCTAATTTGGGACTGTGTTTATTGTTTAAAAAATAGCCCCTGATAGCCGCCAACACTGACATGATTGATGGCTGGTGTGCTGTATTAACGGACTTGTAGAGCACAATACATTGAGAAGTGAAATGTGTTCCAAAAGTTTTTGCTGCTTCATCAAGTTGTAATTTGGCGAAGGCCACTCCTGAATTCTCACTTCTCTGTGTCTCTGAGCTATGTTTAAAGGGACACTGTGTGAGATTTTTAGTTGTTTATTTCCAGAATTCATGCTACCCATTCACTAATGTTACCTTTTTCATGAATGCTTACCACCACCATCAAATTCTAAGTATTCATTATGACTGGAAAAATTGCACTTTTCATACATGAAAAGGGGGATCTTCTCCATGGTCCACCATTTTGAATTTCCAAAAAATAGCCATTTTTAGCTGCAAAAATGACTCTACTTGGACCATACTAGAAAATATTTGTTTATTACTTAGTAAACTTTCATGTAAATATCAAATTTGGTGATAGCCAACCCAGTTTCACTAGCAGCATATTTGCAGTACCCTTTTCACCATTTCCTGCACAGTATCCCTTTAAAGTATCAACAGAAAGTCGTCTTTTCAACTTCAAAAAATGTGTTCCAAAAGTTTTTGCTGCTTCATCAAGTTGTAATTTGGCGAAGGCCACTCCTGAATTCTCACTTCTCTGTGTCTCTGAGCTATGTTTAACCAACCACACTCAGTTTGAAAGAACAGAGCATCTCTTTTCATCAGTGTTTCCAGATTGGGCGGTTACCCGCCTAATTGGCCTACTTGGGATGGCCGTCTGCGGGTAAAAATGGGGAAAATTGGCTATTTGGCGTTTTTTTTTTGCAGTCTAGGGCCCATAGAAATGAATGCAATTTGTTGAAATTTGGCGGAATTTAGTGTATTTTGGCGTTTTTTTGAGAACCTTTTGGGTTGGATTTGATCAGACACATCTGGCAACATGATAAATACTAGCTTAGAGGTAGAATTTGGGTTACCAGATTCAGAAAACAGCTGTAAGTTAATACAGGAAAATGGTAAAGCTCTGCATTCTCTGGCCTGTTTTTTTTAGTGCAAGTGACAATTAACACCTTAGCACAGATCCTATGTTATAACCTTACTGTCACCAATATTGTAATGGCTATGTCGTAGTCTGGTACTCTCGGTAATGTCATAGCAATGATGTAGTTGAGTATTTTCACCAAAAAATGAATAGGCCTGCCGACCCTAGCCTCGCGCGGCATCCTACGTACTTCTGCCAAGACACTTGGCTCCGCACTACGTCTGGTACCTGTCTTCTGTGGAGCGATGTTGACCGGTATGACTTTCACCGGTGTTCTGACAAACGATCCTACATTGTAATTTTATCCTACGGTAGGATGTTCTGTCAGACATGTCTGTTAAACGCTCCTACATCGCCATAGATAGACGTTAGACATGTTTGTTCAACAACTTATAAGTTAAATCCCGATTTTTCCAAAAATGTCCTTCCTGCTTCCTGCAATCGCGTCAGATCAAACAAAGTCCAGACCATGAATACAAAATGCAAATGGTAATATTATGGGATGGTCTGGACCAGGCTATGCCGACCCCATCTGCTCTAAGAGGCTACGACTTTCTGTTCTGTTCTGTTCTGTTCTGTGCTATACACAGTCTTCCACTGATAAAGCCTTTGTCTGCGTAGATGAGGACCTAGACATTAGAGGAGCCTTTGTCTGCGTACATGAGGGGCTGGACACTAGAGGGGCCCTTGTGCCCCCGTAACAGGATACGATGACGGTTATTTAAAGGCACCGCCATGCTGCTTTTAGCACAGCCTAATAAGACGCATAATGGCAGGTGCAGCACTTTCAATGTGATTCTTACTTCCTCCTAAAACAGTTTTGACAGTTCAAGCATGTACATGTACTGGTGTCAGTTCAGTTCCCGTCCTGTTGCTTCTAAAAAAGAAAAGCCATGAACTCGAGTGGTCTTTAAATAATTTCTTGGTTTTTTTTAAGGAACTGAGAGAGGGCGCGTAAAGGCCTTGGTCTATTTACATGAGCAGTGCCGATAGTATTCATGCTCAGTGCCTGGTTTCACACTTGACAAGGTTTGTTTTCCAGGATAAAACATAGTCAACTTTTTTCTTTTTTTCAAAAAGTGTTTTAAAGGTTCGGGCTCCGACTGGGGCGCTGTGGTGCAAGTACCTAAACCACCCACATGGGTTTGCAATGCATGCCCATGGGCACCCAGGTTCGAGTCTGGCCTGGGTCATGTCCCAACCCTACCCCCATCTCTCTGTCTCCCAACAAT
The DNA here is from genome assembly GCF_034702125.1 of Engraulis encrasicolus. NCBI lineage: Eukaryota > Metazoa > Chordata > Actinopteri > Clupeiformes > Engraulidae > Engraulis > Engraulis encrasicolus. Next base: position 46,636,921 of record NC_085864.1, read on the forward strand.
TTTCTGTCTTCTGTATATGGTTCAATCTAATAATGAAGGCGAAAAAGGCCCAGAAAAAAAAATATTTTTGAAAAATGTTCAGGCTCAGGATTTTCTTTTACTGTCAGGCCTGCATGAGCTTGGAGATGGTGGCCTTGTAGGCCTAACTTATGCCTCTTTTCAAATGCGTTTTTTTTTTTGGTAGGCCTACAGCGCGACTCAGCCGCCACTTTTTGCTTTACGATTGAGCTGTGTCGTGCCTATGCATTAGAACGTCTTACCACACGATGGCAGCACACGTTCAGGAATCAACGTGTGTTCCCTGAGGAACTTCCCTCCAACCATACTTCTGCATTCAGCCTACCACTTTGAAAAAACTTGTTGTTTTAACAGTGATGACTCTTTTGAACAGACGTTTAAATTTCAAAGTTATCCAAGATTTATTGGCATGAAAATCATGTGTCAAAGCACAATGACGCTGCAAACAAAGCAAAGTAAATCAACCCATAACCTACCATACTCACTGTGTTCAGGTGTGTGCGTGCGTGCACCAAGTACGTGCCTGTGTGTGTTCGCCTGCGTGCGTGCGTGCGTGCGTGTGTGTGCGTGTGTGTGTGTGTGTGGCTTGTACAGCATATGACCATGTACCGTACGCTGCCTGTGAAGTGTCCCTGGCCAGAGGAATTCATGGAAGGCCTGACACACAGCAGTACATGTCCAATCATTAACGCCTTCACTGTAATCAATCCACACAATGTGTACAGCGTAGACACCAGCACATGTGAAAAGTGACAGTGAACTATTCTATTCTATTCTAGAATAATGCCAAACCAAAGCAGCAAAAATCATAACCTCCTTGGCGTAGGTTTGCACTCTGAGTGCTTCTAGTTACCTCCACCAAGGAGGTTATGTTTTCAGTCAATGGCAATGATGCCGTATAGAAGGGGATAGGGTACGTTCTAATCTGCTGGGGGCTGGCGGTCACTGGGGACACACTGACGCCATAACATGTACATGATATGGAATCCTATGCCTATAATGATATAATCAGGGCTCTAAATTAACACCAGCCAACAGTAGAATAGACCAACTTGCTAGCCACTTTGACCCATTAGTGAGTGTGTGTTTGGCTAGTAAGATTAACATCTACTACCCATTTTGGCTGGTGAAAAATGAAAAATTGAAATGAAAAATTTAGTTAATTTAGAGAGCTGAATATAATGTACAACTTTTCATGTTTTTCTGGCTTGTTTTTGTGGAGTTAGAAACTGGAATGTCACCTGCAATGGTGAAGAATCTTATTTTAAAAAAACATGGTGTTGTTGCTTGCTGCCAGTCAGATGTACAGTAATAGAACACCCAGGAAGAGATTATTTTTTGTCCTGCCGTCAGCACTTACACTTCTGTTTACTCACCAAAGTGTGTGTGTGTGTGTGTGTGTGTGTGTGTGTGTGTGTGTGTGTGTGTGTGTTTTTCTCTCTGGCTAGAACTGGGAAGTAAGCTACCAGCAGGACACACCAGTGGCTCCACGCTTCGACATCAACGCCCCGGACTTGTACATTCCAGGTAACCAAGTGAGGAAGTGAAGATGCTCCAATGGCTCCATGGTCATGCCTTAAATGCCTCTTTTCCACTGCCGTTTTTCTGGTAGACCTACAGGTCTTCACAGCTCTACTCGGCCGCCAGTTTTTTGCTTTTGGAATAGGCACGACACAGCTCAATCATAAAGCATGAAAGTGGTGGCCGAGTCGCGCTGTGTCAAGCTGTAGGCCTACCAGAAAACCAGCAGTGGAAAAGAGGCAAAAGTGGAAGTCTGCAACTTATTTTTAGTAATATTACCATGAACCTAGTCATGTAACTTTGTTATGGGATCCCGAAAGTAGCACATTAAATGGCCCTTTTACGGAAAAAAGATGAGTTCTCTAGCTCCCACCAAAGCCTGTAGTTATGTTTACGAAGTTTAAGTGCTCCTTTGGTTAGCTTAATCTTAAAGGTTGGGTAACAGCGCAATCACATGACTTCTCTGGCATTTTGTGAAAGCCCCTTGGGAAACTCCAACTCCCATTGTCATTGTGACACAGCACTCCAAGCACACAAGTGAACACTGCACACAACAAAATTGCATTTATCTCTCACCCGTGCAAGGTAGGGGTGGTACGGTTCACAAAAGACACGATTCGGTCCATGTCACGGTTTCAAGGTCACGGTTTTCGGTTTTGTACGGTTCTGTTTTTTTTTTTTTTAATAAATACAATTTATTATGCACTGGAAATGTATAATATAAAAATTAGAATGAAAATGTAAGCTTATCATGTTGAATTTGACTTCATTTAACCTGTAACAAGGTGAAGTTACTGAAAGAGGAAAGATATCAATGATTTTAACATGCTTCCATTTATTTCACAAAAAAGGAGAACTAAGTCCTAACTTTTAAGTTGACAAATATTCAAATATTACATACTATAACACATTTGACGTGTAAAAATAAAACAGCTACACTCCTGTAGGCAATGGGACCATTAGGTCAGTGCAGTATGACTATTTTGGTTAATGACACATTGAGAACGAATTGGACTTTTATTTTGATACCGCTTTCTGCGACTTTTGCGCTTAGGATGAATCAGCTGCTTCCTATCATGAAACTGCTGGCCGTGAGAAGCATAGAAGTAAAATCAGAAGTCAAATTCAATTTTAAGTGAACAAGTGAGAGGGTAAAGTTATGTTAAAATGTAAAAGTAAAGGTAACAAATAATTTAAAAAGATCGTTTTTTTTAGAAGTGTATACAATACACAAGAATGTTTTAAAAAAAACTCCTGTGAAGCTGAGACTGTTAAAACAGTCAAATTGTAGGCCTATTTTGGTTATAGTGTTAAAAATCAATGTTAACTAGGCAACAGCACAAAGTTCCCTTCATTCCATCAGAGTTTAACTGGCTACATATCAGGAATAAGTTACAGTTGATTCCAGTTAAGGACAGCGCAGTGAATCTGGTGGATATGTTCAATTATCTCGCATTTTGCCGTCTGGAATCCCCATTCAATGTCACGTGGATATCGCCTACACTAGGCTACTGTAACGTAAGTCATAGTCTACTTTGTTCTGCTAATCTGTCATTTTTTGTAAATTCATGTTCATTTAATTTAAATTGGTCAGAATAAAGGCTGGGGGCAGTCGCTTGCATTAACGTGGAGAGAGAGAGGGGGGAAAGGGAGACGCTGCTGACCGACCTGCACTTGCGCAGGCTACTGTAGCCTATCAGCTGGTGCATGCTGTTACATTATGCCTTTCAGTTGGCTGATAAAAATCAGTCTTTCCACACTCAATATCCTACGTAGTCTTTGTGTTGTATGCTTGTAAAAGTAGTAGGATTTTAATTGCGTCGTCCGCTGGTGGCTTTTTTTTTTTTTTTTTTTAACCATGGGCACCGTGCGGTTGCACACTACCCCGTTCCGTGACATGCAAACCGTACGGTTTCGGTTTGCTACGCAAACCGTACCATACCTATTGCAAGGGGGCGGCCCCAATGGCACTCCAGGGGAGCAGTGGGGCGGGACAGTACCATGCTAAGGGTACCTCAGTCATGGAAGAGAATGGGGGAGAGCAATAATTAATTACTCCCTCTAGCAACCTGGCGGGTGCAGGCCGGGACAGGAAGTTCCTGACTACTACAATCGGGAATTGTGTGCATTTAGCGACTGTAGATTTAGCTGTTTTCAGCATTGGGTGTTCTGATTATTCATGTACAACTTCAACAAAACAAAACATATTTACATACGTATACGTACGTATACGTACATAAGTATGACTACTTACAGACGGCAGCTTTAAAGGATAACTTCTGCCAATTTCGACATGCAGTTGTAATGTTCACATTACCCTGGACTTGTCAGTGCCTGATAATTTTTTCCTTCAGCCTTTTCCGAGATCCTGGTCATTGTAATGGGGGAAGAGTTTGTTTAGTTTCAATCTTGGTTTATTCCCAATAACGCCCAAAAGGTTATGCAACATCAGCAGACAACTAGCAAACAGTGATGCCTTTTGGGACAATATTTGGAGTAGGCCTATGTTAAGAAGGTTTTTAATGTAAACAATGTCTGTCCGCATTAGAAAAGCTCAGATCTCGGAAAGGGCTGAGCCGAAAAATGCAGCATCACTGGGCACTGACAAGTCAAGGGTAGTGTGAGCAACTATACTTTGAAATTGACAGAAGTGCCCCTTTTAAGACGGTGTTTCCCAACCTTTTTTGACCTGGGACCCCATTTTGACTTACCAAATTTCTCGCGTCCCTCCCCACACACATTTTTGCCCCCCCAAAAAATGTATGTGTTGTTTTAACCATTTTATTAATTAGTTGAAACATTGCATCCGTATTCTTTTCCCTCCTTCAAGCATTTGAAATCCAGGCAAACCTGCGTGGGGTCCTGACCCTAAAACAGGGCTATTCAATTGGAGGCCCGAGGGCCACATGCGGCCCAGATGCAGTCCACATGCGGCCCAGGCATGGCCCCCAACTGAAGCAGTATACATTTCAGTTTTGTTACTGCAGTACAACACATTATTTGCTTGTGAATCTTCTGCTTGTCTTATACATTCACATTCAATGTGGTTAAGTTTTAGGTTAGAGGAACATGTTTAAATTTGTTTGTGGACTACTGATTTTAAGTGTCATTTCAGTGGTCGTGATGTCTGAAAATGTGCGGCCCGACTGTAGTTCTTGGTTTCGAAATGTGGCCCAGATAAAATTCTAATTGAATAGCCCTGCCCTAAACGGTTGAAAAACACGGCCTTCAGACCTTCACACAAGCTTGGCTCACTGTGTGTATGTGTGGTGTGTGTTGTGTGTGTGAGTGTATGTGTGTGTTAATATTCTGCTGATTACGCTTGTCTATTGGTTTTGTCTGCTGTTGCTGGTCCTTTGTTTTAAAGGGTAAGTGCGTTATTTTACACTTGGGCTAAAGCCCTGTTTTAAGAGCGATTGTGATCAAATACAACATTATTTTGAACACATGCTGCTGATGGACACATGCAGAACAAACAGCATTGGAATATGCTTGCCGAAATTGTTAACCCTTGACCATTGTATTTGATCACAAATACTCTCAACACAAAGCTTTAAATGTAAAATGGCACACTTGCCCTACAATACCATGTTCTGATGTGTAGTATTTATGGAATAGTTTGGAGCTGGTACTGTAGCTTGCATGCAATCAGTATGTATACCAAGAACGTAAGTAAATGTGTCCTCAGGCAAATTGATGTGCTGATTTCAGATGACTGAAAAATAAGCTTATTACCAAGGAGGTTCACGGGGAGTTGAACAATGGGGAGTTGGGCAATACCACCACATATGTACACCTCACTGTACCCCTTGTCCCAATGGTGGACACTGGGCATTTTGAAAGGATGGACATTCCAAGGATTAACTAGGTTCTAGAGTCTTTCATCGTTGTAGAAGGCATTTTTCAATTCTAGAATATTCCAAAGGAACTGAGAGGTGAGCTCTGATTTTTGTGTATGTGCGTGTGTCTCTGTGTATCTGGGTCATAGACGTCCAACATGACACTGACCTTCAGTGCTAACAGATGCTTTTGCGTACTATAATTGTGAAAAACATGAAATTTCAAAAAATTTTTTAAAAAAGTGAATGCATGAAAGCCAAGCCAAAAAAATAATTAAAAAAAAAAACATTTTTTTTTTTGCATTTACAGTAAGCAAAAGTATCCGTTGCACTGAAGGACATGTTGGACGTCTTTGACCCATCTGTGTATCTGTCTGTCCTTTGTGCTCTGCCCCTGCTAATGCTGCTCTGTGCTTCTGTCTCTAACAGTTATGGGCTTCATCACATACATACTGGTGGCAGGCTTAGCACTGGGAACACAGAACAGGTAAACACAAAAGTTATTGATGATGTGTCTGCTCTTTTCCCCCAATCAAAAGCATGCTTATTACTCTTTTCCCCCAATCAAAAGCATGCTTATTGCTTACTAACACCAATCAAAAGCATGCTTATTGCTTACTAACACCAAACAGCCATTCAGCCATGTAATACAATAATAGACGCCAGTAACTGAAGGCATGCACGTTTTGATTCAGCTGTTGATTCTCTCCATTGTAATAAGGAATTGACTGGCTGGGTATTATCAAATGGAAAATGAAATGTCATCCCTGTTTCAAAATACATCGTCATTTATTTATTTTGTGGCTGTACCCCCATCTTTTAACTTAACATCAATTCCTGTCCAGGGGCTACAGATGAAAATTAGCCTTCTGGCTACAATCTGGCTCAATTGTATGTCGTGCACTGTCCCTGTCAAATAAACAATAAGCTCTAAACTAAACTACTGTAAATCTTACAGTGCTCTCGCCCCAACTGAAACCCTTTTTTTCGGTTACTTTCCGATGCTACATACTTCCGTTTTTCCATTCTCCCAAACAACAGGGCAAAGAAACTAGCCTACAAATCCAGACATACTCAAATGGTAGCAATTAAAATTCCTGTCCTTTTTCCTATCCATGGCTGTGCAGTGCATGACCCTCTGAAGTTCTGTTACCCCCCACCCCCTCCCAAGTTTGGATAGACAAAATCGCATCAGTCTAACATTACTGCGACCAAACTTAATGTATTTATAGTAAATATTAAAAGCCACAGCTGCATATTTGACCTTAAATGTAAACAAACAAGCAAATTACCATTGCTGCCAGGACCTAATGAGATGGAGGGGGGTTTGGTTTCCCAAGTTCATTGCACTGGTTGGTTGTGAAACTGTCCTTTTGTTGTTCTGTACAGAGGCAGTTTGAAAAATAAACATTGGTGCTGCTCCTTGGATCGTGCCTGTCATGGCCAGACCACACAATTTGATGTTGTTAGGCTTGCCTGGCTGTTTCAAAGCTGGTAGGTCTTTGCTACTGAGGCAAGGCAAGTTTATTTTTGAATTGCGAATTACATTGTTGATGAAGACAGTCTGCATAGTGCATGTGTCATTGCAAGGACACACACACGGGGCACTCGGTAACATGATGGGCTATGGCAGTCTCTCCCAACCTTTCTTGTCCAGCGTGCCCCCTAATCATTTCCGCTCATGCTCTATATCTCTTTCTCAATCCCAGTATGATAATGCTCCATGTATTTGTTATTATTGATATTTGTGCCCCCGGCATTGAACTCGCGTCCCCTTAGTGGTATACGTACCCCTGGTTGGGAAACACTGGGCTATGGTAATCTAGACTCTTGGCTGAGTCAGAGAGAGTAGAGAGAGAGAGGTTCCATTGGTCCATTGTTTCCGGGTTCTATTATTGCAAGGGGGCTGGATCCCCCTTTAGTCAGACCTAGGCAGACCTAAGGACTGTTCTATTCAATGCTAGGAGTATTATGACACGCCCCTTTAGGCAGACCGGAACCTGGTCATGTTAGGTGCCCATAGCAACCTATCACATTGGCATATCTCTATACTTAAAGAATCTCTGGCTGAGTGGTTGTTTGAATATCTTTCAAACGGCCTCTAGTTACTCATGCCGCTCCTTGGATAATGCCTGGCCTATCGTAGCTAACATTTGGCTGGCCAGTTTGAAACCAGTAGACCTTTGCCACCAAGTTTCCTTGTACTATTTTATGTCATTGTTAATCTTGAATGATGATGAGGTGAGGTGAAATGAGGTGAAGGCGATCTGCATAGTGCAGCGCAGGTGTCATTGCTGCCTGGGACACATGAAGGCAACATTTGGTTATTAGTCATACAGTTCCTTGCCGTTGCTTCAGTTTCACAGTTGAACGCAAGCGGTTTCTGAAAACATAACAGCAGTTTCACAAAGGTCAGGCGAGCCACGTATGCAATTTTCAGAACTCCTTAGCTACTGCTAAGTTGGTTGAATAACATTTTCTTTATTCCTGAAAAAAAGAAAGAGGAAAAAACACAATACTCGGAAATGTCAGTCAGACAGTCGCAATGGCTGCAATGCAAAAGAGTAGCAAAAGCATGAATACGCATTTTTCCATATTGGGCCTGGATTGTTTTCTCATCACTCAACACCAATTTAGTTCAGTTGAAATGTGAGTTGTGAATGGCTGGCTTGAATTGTCCTTAACCCATTTTAGCCTGATGCTGTGTGCACGTTGTTTGACCTTTGGCGTCTGGAGTCACATATACGCTGTATTCAGGCTCTTGAGATTTGAGTTTTTTTCTATTAGAAATGCAAAATGGGGGTCCTAGCTTTAAAATTCAACTTATTTCATGCTTTTAAGTGCTTCTGAGTCTGAGTTATATAGGTTTTAATAGACAGAGAGCACCTTTTCCCCAAAAGGGCTTAGGGATTCAGCAGGCATTTTTTGCAGGTGCCTTATGCTAAAGTAGGTTACAACTAAGTATGTGATGTTTATCACGACTCAGCCTCCAGCTGTACTGTGCTGTACTGTGCTGCTTCTCTGCCCACAGCGATTCCCATAACACACAGGTGTGACTTCTGACTTCGTTACTACATGGCATTGGTTGTAGTCATTGGAGCAATTTGAGTGTTGGTGCCTTGCTCGCTTCCTGGATGATATTAAAACAGAAAATAAAGTCAGCGACACCAAGCTTCTCTTTCTTTACTTAAAGTTTCTCTTTCTTTAACCCGTTTTAGCCTAAGGCACCTAACCCTTTTTGGGAAAAGGTGCCCCCTGCCTATTAAAACCTAAATATCTCAGCCTCCAAAGCACATAAAACATGACATAAGTTGAATTTAAAAGCTAGGAACCTCATTTTGCACTAGAATGTGTTCATTCAGCTCTAACACACCCACATTTTATTGCAAGAATCTAAAATCTCAAGAGCCTGAAATGAATGCCACTCCAGGCACTAAAGGTCAAATAATGTATACGCAGCATCAGGCTGAAATGGGTTAATGTGATGTTTCTGCATCGCGTTAAAGTAAGAGAAATGGGAGGTTGGTGTCGCGGTCGGACTTTAATTTCAGTTTTCATGTGACTTTGCCACTCCTGCACCCTATCTTTTCAAGACGGATGTGCATGTTTTTTTTTTTCTTTGTTACTATTGATATGGGATTCAGCCATCTGCTTTCAAGACCCCTAACTCCCATTTGGGGTCGCCTGGAATTCAAATGGAGTCGCCTGAAATGTCTGAAAGTGTGTGAAAAAAAAAAATACTGATAACGTTACTGATTAATATAACATAACTATTTAATACTCTCTTTGAAACACCATTTACGATCTTAGACTGCCATAAATATCATAGGTTTAATACCCTACAGCTTATGTAGCTCAGTGATGTTTTAATTTTTGTCGTGAAAAAATATGTATGGGGTACCCAGAACTTTTGGATGTCGAAATGGGGCCCCATGCCAAAAACGGTTGGGAACCGCTGCCCTAACCATTAGGCCACTGCTCCACATGTGGTCAGCTTTGGGTTAGCAGTAGAGCTCTATTTGCCATGTGTGGTTAAAAGTTGACTGCAGCTTTTAGCAGTTTCCCCACCGGGGAAAACCCCATTGGGGTGTCGAACGGAAAAGTGAAAGTAAATTCATGGTGTGAGTTCAACACTAGCACATGATACTACACAGCTGCTACACGGTTTACTCCATTGTACCTAATGTCGGCTGGTCAGCTGATCGTAAGACAAGTACTGCTACACAGGTCTACTGGTTACTCGGATAGCTTGTCTGTGTTGTAAGGAAACTTTGTTACTTTAATGTTAAACTTTTACTTTGGACACCTCTGTCGTTGATCGACAACAGCACACAATGCATTCAACCAAATGGCCTTTGTGCAAGCAGTGCATGGGTGGGACAGTATTACGTTCAGTGTACCTCAGTCATGGAGGAAGATTGGCAAGGGAGCTGATGGTTATCTGAATTATCTACATCATCATTTGTTCTCAACCTTTTTGTGAATAAATGCCCCCTGGACCCACTACGGCACCCCAACCCCCCCTGTAGAGCCCCCGTTGACAAACGCTCATCTACATTATTGTGTGTGTGTGTGTGTGTGTGTGTGTGTGTGTGTGTGTGTGTGTGTGTGTGTGTGTGTGTGTGTGTGTGTGTGTGTGTGTGTGTGTGTGTGTGTGTGTGTGTGTGTGTGTGTGTGTGTGTGTGTGTGTGTGTGTGTGTGTGTGTGTGCGTGTGTGCGTGTGTGTGTGTGTGTGTGTTCCAGGTTCACTCCTGAGAGCTTGGGCATGCAGGCCAGCTCTGCGCTGGTGTGGCTGATCATCGAGGTGCTGGCTACTCTGCTCAGCCTCTACCTGGTGACCGTCAACACAGACCTCACCACCATAGACCTGGTGGCCTTCTCCGGGTACAAATACGTCGGGTAAGATGCAGCATTCAGTCAATCAAAATTACGTATATAGCACATTATCATACATAGTAATTGTCATTCAGTGTGCTAAAGATTAGAGAGAAGGGGAAAAAGGAGAAAAAGAAACCATTTATAGACCTGGTGGCCTTCTCCGGATACAAATACATTGGGTAAGATACAGCATTCAGTCAATCAAAATTGCTAACTATATAGCACATTAGTGAAAGTGAAGTGAAAGCCCATTTGGAAACTCCAACTCCCATTGGCATTGTGACACAGCACACAAGTGCACACTGCACACAACGAAATTGCATTTATGCCTCACCCGTGCTAGGGGGCAGCCCTCAATGGCACCCCTAGGGATCAGTGCGGGGGGATCAGTGCGGTACCATGCTCAGGGTACCTCCGTCATGGAGGAGGATGGGGGAGAGCACTGGTTGATTACTCCCCCCACCAGACGAGCCAACCTTTGGGCTACAAGTCTGACGCCCTAACCGCTTACCCATGACTGCCCCATTATCATACATAATTGTCATTCAATGTGCTAAAGATTAGAGAGAAGTTGGAAAAAGAAGAAAAATAAACTATTTATTGTGTAATAGATAGTAGATAAAGAACTCTCCTGGAAGGCAGATGAGAATAAAGCTGTTTTTCATTTCTTTTTAAAACAAGATGCTGTTGGGGCAGTTCTAATATGAACAGGAAGTTGGTTCCAGCATTTTGCAGCATAGTGACTAAATGCCATTTCACCCAGTCTACATTGGGATAGGAAACGGGAAGACCAGACGTTACAGGAAATTGAATACTTACTTTATTGTTCAGCTAAAATAGGGAGTTACTTGCCTCGTTTCCACCAGACCTAATCACAAGTGAGATGTTGTCCTTCAGATCGGAACGATTGTGTTGAACTAAAGACAGTATGGGAGTTCCCAGGCTAGGGAGTTATGTGTATGTTGCCTACCAACTGCAGGTTTCAATAGGGTGTTCTGATGATGAATGTGCAACTTCCAAATTCCCAGAATCGAGGCTTTTTGCCTGACAACAGGAACATTTGCAGACACGACGTCATGAATACATTAACTCTTTGAGGAGCAGGGCTTGACACTGGCACCTGCCAACCGGCCAAATGCTGGTAAAACTTGGCTGTGGCTAGTAAGAATTACAATGCCACTGGTCAATTTGGCAAGTAGCTTATTCAATGGTATGACATATCAGAATGGCATATATTCTGCATTTTATGCCTTGTGTATCAATTGTTTCTATTTAAGTTGAAGAAAAAGCTCAGTTACTCAGTCTCGATTTGTTTGATTTATTTCCATGTAGAAAGCTATGCACTCATCTGATTGCTTTAAGCACCTCATCTTCTGAGGTTAGATGAACAGCGTCATGATGAAGGAAAAAAAATCAAATGTGTGGCTAGTAGAATAGCTGGATGGCTAGTCACTCAGGAAAACCACTAGCCACATGGCAGGCAGGCGAAGAAGTTAGTATCAAGCCCTGTTGAGGAGTAAGGATTTTTTTTTGCCTGTTCTTTATTTTTACTCAAGTCCTGTAAAGTGGTTTTGACATCGTAGTAAGAATTCAATTTTTTGCTGAAGGTATAGTAATGGAGGATGGGGACAGTGCATAAGCTGACTGAATAGAAGAAGGAACTGTGTGCGTGTGTGTGTGTGTGTGCGTGCGCCTGTGTGTGTGCGCGTGTGTGCCTTTGGAAGGATGGCTTTGACCATCTCCCCAATGTTTTGCTGCTGCTCCACCAACAGATTGTAGATCGTAAAGATTTAGATTTAAAAAGTCAGCTTGTTCAGTATATATGTTTTCAGTTCACATTAGAATTGGTGCTTTAATTGAATCTCTTCTCTGCTTGTGCTTTATTTTGCCTCTCTCTCTCCCTCTCTGCCATCGCTCCTCTTTCCTCTCCTCTCCTCTCCCCTCTCTCTCCCTCCTCTCCTTCATCTGCACCTCCTCCTCTCCTCTCCTCTCCTCTCCTCTCCTCTCCTCTCCTCTCCTCTCCTCTCCTCTCCTCTCCTCTGCTCTTCCCCTCCTCTCCTCTCCTCTCCTCTCCTCTCCTCTGCTCTGCTCTGCTCTGCTCTCCCCAACCCTCCCCTCCCCTTCTCTCCCTCCTCTCCTCTCCTCTCCTCTCCTCTCCTCTCCTCTCCTCTCCCTCCCCTCTCCCTCTCTCTCTCTCTCTCCCTCTCTTCTCCTCTCCTCTGCTCTTCCCCTCCTCTCGCTCTCCATCTCTCCTCTCCTCTCTCCTCCCCTCCCCTCTCCCTTCTCCCTTCTCCTCTCCCCTCCCCTCTCCTCTCCTCACTTCTCCTCTCCTCTCCTCTCTCCCTCCACTCCCCTCTCCTCTTCTCTCCTCTCCTCAGCATGATCGTAGGAGTGGTGGCTGGGTTGATGTTCGGCAGGATGGGATACTACCTAACACTACTGTGGTGCTGTGCCTCTATATTCGTCTTCATGGTGAGTACACAGGGCACCTGGGGCCAAATAGATAGGACTGGAATCCAGGGATGGGATATCGGTATCGGTGTATCGGTATCGGGTTCAGATATCAACATATTTCAAAGATCGGATCGGATTGGAATTTTCCCAAAATATCGGAATTTTCCCGATACAGACATTAAGTCAGGTGCAATGTTAATTTGAAATCATAACACTTCCATATTAGTTTTCAGGATTCGATTGTTACTTTTTTACTTGTTACTTTTTGCTTATTAATTGGTTTCCTGTTCTTCTGACTCCCTTTTCTGACCAAATAGTCTGCTTGGGCCTACCTCAAGTTGAAACCCATGCATATATGTGATTTTGGTATTGGATCGGAGTAGTATCGGTATCGGCAGATATCCAAATTTAGATATCGGGATCGGATCGGAGGTGAAAAAATGTGTATTGGTGCATCCCTACTGGAATCCAGTACATCTTCAACTTCCTCCAGAAGTCACTTCCTGTATTCAAGTTGAGGAAATTGCACCAATCAAAATACCCAAACAAACAAAAAACAAGAAAAAACAAAACAACTTGATAGGCGGGATGTCAACAATTAATTAATTAATCAAATTTGAAAGTAAAATATGTTAATTGATTAAAAAATTGCAACGAAAAATGGCAATTAATTGCCAATTTGATGTGAGAGACCCAGGTGGAATGGTCATGTGAAGAGTGTCTTTGAAGACTAGAGGGGTGTGTAGAGTGGGACATTTAACCCATTGACGCCTAAGGTGCAAAAAAGGGTGCTGAATGCCTGACCCCTTTTTAAGAGACGCTGACCTCAGCCTTTATGAACCTAAATATCTCAGCCTCTGAAGCACATAAAAACATGCAATATGAAGGCATTTAAAAGCTAAGACCCTCATCTTTCATTAGAATGTGTTCATTTATCTCAAACAAACAAAGATTTTTGATAAAAAATGTCTCAAATCTCATGAGCCTGAATGTTGCGTAATGACGCTCCAGGCGCCAGGGTCAATGTTGCGCAACGCAACATCAGGAACCAATGGGTTAAATCACCTTTAGTGTGTTTTGAAGTTTTGCACTTTTTAAGCAGTTGATGAGGGGGCAAGTTTATCATGCAAGCTGTGAGTGAGTCATGTCACACAAACGACATTTAACCCACTTGATACACAGGATCACTGGTGCTTTGGACACCATTACAGAAGCACCATTGGCAAGCCACAAGTCATTGACAATACACAAGTCATTGACAAGAGACACGATTCAAATGGTTAAATGCAAAAGCAATAAAGATCAAAGAAAGAAATACCAAATGAAGGCTGTGGATTGCTGCCACAATTTAGTCACTTCATGTTAAGTCACTGTGTGCGTCTTAATATGCGACCTTGCCTCCTCCACTTGCCTCCTCCACTTGCTCCTCATCATGATGACATCACTGACAATAGCATTATATTTCAATATCTTGCAAAAGCTCAATTGTAAAGTCTTTTTCTCATTTGCAATTGGGATGGTGAATGAAAAACAGTCCCTCAAAAGTTGTTGTGGTGAGGCTGACAGCTGTGAAACTTTTTCTCCACGGAGGTGGGACGAGGAGACAAGCACAAGTGGAGGAGGCAAGGTCACATATTGGGATGCACCCACTGTGGAGCCCCCATTGAGAAACACTATGCTTGCAGCTACCTATTCATTTTGATTTCACATGCATGTGGCCAGAGTTTAATGATGAAGGCTTTTTAACTTAAGTTAAAAAACATGCAGGTAGCCAGTGTTTATTAAAGGCTTTTATTAAAGGCAAGGAGCGCCTCAAAGGTTGTTGTTGTTTTTATCCTGTCATGGCATTTTAACTGCATGTGTCTGTTTTGTGTGAGTGAGCTATTTTAGCTGTGTCTGTTTTGTGTGACTGAGCTATTAACTGCATGTGTTTGTTTTGTGTGAGTGAGCTATGAACTGCATGTGTCTGTTTTGTGTGAGTGAGCTATTTACTGTGTGTGTGTGTGTGTGTGTGTGTGTGTGTGTGTGTGTGTGTGTGTGTGTGTGTGTGTGTGTGTGTGTGTGTGTGTGTGTGTGTGTGTGTGTGTGTGTGTGTGTGTGTGTGTGTGTGTGTGTGTGTGTGTAGTACCTTATCAGGCACCCCTTCCTCTTCCTTGCTCTTACTGTGAGAGCTGGAGAATGAGCACACAGGAAACGTACATGTGCATCATGACATCCGGCCGTGTGTGGATCTTCTCTCCCCTCCCCCTCCCCCTCCCCCTCTCTGTCAATGTTCATGGCAGTGTTTCCCCCAGAATTTTAGTAAGTCAAGGCGGTGGGGGCGTTGAAAGTGTATTTTCTTTTGCTAAGCAGCACCTTTAGAAATGACATTCACAACATGAAATCTTGATCTTTTATCTCGGGGCCTTGTCAAGGTGGTTGGTGTTTCTTGTCAAGGTGGCCACCTTAGACAATAAAGTGCTAGGGGAAACCCTGGTTCATGGACTGAGCTCTACCACAAATGGCCAATAACTAGGGCTGGGAATCGATCCAAATTTCCTGGATCGTTTCGATTCCGATCCAGAAAGTCACGATCCACGATCCGATTCGATTCTATTCGATATCGATCTTCTGTATTGCTGGGTTATCACTTTAACCCATGTATGCTTAGAATTCTAAGGCCGGCTCTAAAAACCTAAGTATCTCAGCCTTTGATGCCCACACAAACATGAAATGCCTTGGTATGAGAGAAAGAAGTGGAAAACGTGGTATGAGAGAGAAAGGTGGGAAAAGACTGGCAATTTACTTGAATAAGCCATGTGTATTTGTGCATGTAGCCTAAATGAATGTGGAAGAGAGCTAAAGGATGTGGTTGAGGATCGATCTTTTGCAGATGATTGGTGCTATTTTCTCAAAGTTGTGAATCGATATCACACTTTTTGAACGTGAATCGATATTGGATCTAGGGCTGGGACGATTAATCGACTAATCGTGACTAATCGATTATAAAAATTAGTCGGAAAGAATTTTCATAGTCGACTAATCGTTTCATTTAATTCAATGCCTTTTTACTTACTTTACTAATGCTTTATTACTTTATTGAAACCTAAAATTGCCCAGCACGTATGAATTGGACGTTGTATCTCGGAGTAAATAAGCTACTATCATGATTTAAAGCTCATTGTGAGCTCAGGGACCTAATTTTAACGGTTTCTTTCTTTTTTCCCAATTTCCTTGAAGATTAAAGTGCTAGAGTACTTGAAAACTGAACCGTTTGACTAATCGACTATTTGAAAAAAATTATTGATATATTAATCGAGAGAAAAATAATCGTTTAGGACAGCCCTAATTGGATCGCAATTCGATCCTTTGAACCCAGCCCTACCAATAACTGTCTCAAACAGCTCAAAACTCCCAGGTGCAGCTTAGCGCAGGTGCCGTAGTGACTAGTTAACCTAGCTTGTCCCCACCTTGCCTGATTATCACGACTTTCAAATCACTTCGAGACTTGGTCTGACCAAGAGCATAACAACTAACGTTCTTAAACGGCATGGTTAATCCACCTCCCTCGGTTTGCTACTCGTCAAGGGCAGAGCCAAACTTTAAACCAAACATTTTCGTTGTCCCAATAGAACGTCTCTGCTTAAACCACGTCGCTGCCTTGAACACGCCTCTACCCAGGACCGTTGGAGATGCTCAAAGTTGATTGGTTCCCGACAAAGTGGGTGGAGTTCCCCTGCCAGAGGGAACTCAGAATCCTGAGCTAGTGTAGCAGAGCCGAAGGTGTTGCGTCACTGCGAGGGCGGAGCCTGGGTAGTCCCCAGCACTTTTTCACAATAATGGAAAAAATGGCATACCCCAGCACTTTCTAAGCCAAACCTACACATCTGGTTACGACACACTGCTTGAAATCACAGACTTCAGTCTTCACACGTTTCAGCTGTAGCGTCGTCAGCAAATCTGATGTTGCTACACGTGAAGCACTTTGTTTGCACGTGAGAAAAATAGTCTGTTTGTTGGGTCAAGCAGTGTACTGTGGCCCCTTTATTGCCACACAACATGGCAACAATGGTCACTTAAGTCTAATAAGTTTAAAAAAGGGGCCACATAACACCCTCTTTATTCTTTAAGTGACCGATAACTATGTTGAGTGGCAGTAAAGAATAAAGAGTGTCTTGTGATATCTTATCTCATCTGTGCGAGCGCGTGAGTGACACTTAAACAGGGACTCTCTTTATTGGCTTTTACCTAGCCTAGACCACCGCACTCCACACTCTAGACATTGTTGACACTGAGGGTGTGTGTGTGTGTGTGTTTGTGTGTGCGTGTGTGCGTGTGCCCCCAGATCCGTATGTTGCGCCTGAAGATCCTGTATAAAACTAAACTAAATGTTATGTAATGTATTGTAATGTACAGGTTCTCCTCCCATAATGCACAGTAATGTGATGTAACCTACTGGCTCTCCTCCCCCAAATCTGCACGTTGCGCCTGAAGATCCTGTGTAAAACTATACTAAATGTTATACAATGTATTGTAATGTGCAAGTTCTCCTCCTGTAATGTAATGTAATGTAATGATTTATTTCTCTTCACACAAGTTACATGTCATGAAAAAGTATATTTGTGTGGAGAGAAAAGGGTCCCTATAAGAAGCTAAATTCAAGCTTATAAGCTGGGGCCCGCGTTGGGCATTATTAGGTACAATAGGTTCTCCTCTGGTTCTGGTTCTGGTTCTCAAATGGTTCTCCTCTCTCTCTCCCCCAGATCTGCATGTTGCGCCTGAAGATCCTGTGTAAAACTATACTGAATGTTATGTAATGTACAGGTTCTCCTTCTGTAATGTAATGTAATTAAGCAATATGACCCGAGTGGGAGGGATGATGTGCACTGACATCCTCCCTGGTGTGGTTCGGCCATAGGCACACCAGCGAGGATGTCAGTGCACATCATCCCGACCACGAGGGTCATATTGCTTTTATACAGTAGTTCAATGGCCAACAAAATACCAGAATACATTTTCGAATTAATGTTTATTAATTACCTTCATCATACTTTTTTACCTGCTCCGCTAAGCAAAGTAGTTCCGAATTGATTGTATAGTTGCTATGCAATGACGAGCTGACAGCGCCAGCGCGCATCGTTCCATGAAACGCTGTGATTTGTGCATTTCTGTGTGGACTGCGACTGGGCTTCGCTTACTAAAATGATGCATGATAAATGAAAACACTCTCCAACTTCTATATTTTAGTTAGATGCCTACTTTTGTAAGCCTTTTGGCCGACATTGATTTTCACATTTTTGTGGACCGCAAACTTGCTGATAACTAGTTTGGACATGTAAAGACACACCTCCCACGTTTTTCCCTCTCCAATCCCGCATCCCGTTTTTCCTCCCAATAAACTAAAAGGTAACACATTCCAGTTCCAAGCGGCCATAATTTTAAATTCCATGGCACCCAGCATCTTGCTTCCAGACGCCCACTTTGTAGCCTACTATTCATTGATTTGCATGTGGTGGACGGCAAGCTTGTTGCTGATATCTAGCTATTTTTAAGGGCATCTCTTCCTCGTCCTTCCCTCTCCCGCAGCGCAATTGAGATCCGATTATAACGGTTCTCATACACTGCAGGAGATTGACATAGGCTAGCCTTTGTCCTGCATATCTCCCGTTTGAAACTATCTTCCGTGTATGAATAGATAGGCCTATTTAAAGTAGGCTATATGTTAGATTGCCTTCAAAAGACTACGAAATAGCGGCCGCAGATGTGTGCCAACTGCCTTGATAACTGCACTAGAATCAGATAACTTCTATCCTCTCTGCCAGAATCCAGCTACCAACTGGGATAGGTAGCCTACGCGTCTCTGTCATGCGGGCGTGCGTGCGCCCAACTTAGTCCAGCATAGAACAAAATAATAGAATGATGGCGAGTTCAAACTACGCTGCCCTGGTTACATTCACTTTCTCCACAGTAGACTATGTGATAGAATGATGGCAAGTTCAAAATGCGCGGCCCTGATTACATTCTATCCACGGCGGAGTGATTATTAGGTGTGATGAGTCTACAGGGATGATGTCCACCTAGACATCATCCTCCTTACCGACGCGTAGAATGCCAGTAGAACGCGTCTCATCCAATTAGATATCGCAAAATAAATTGACCGGATCTAACTATTTTATAATACAATGTAACACACTGGTTCTCCCCAGATCCACACGTTGCGCCTGAAGATCCTGTGTAAAACTAAACTACATGTTATGAAATGTATTGTAATGTACAAGTTCTCCTCCTGTAATGTAATGGTTCTCCTCTCTTGTCCCTCTCCCTCCTCCAGATCCGCACGTTGCGCCTGAAGATCCTGTATAAAACTTTACTAAATGTTATGTAATGTAATGTAATGGTTCCCTTCCTGTAATGTAATGTAATACAATATTATGTAATGGTTCTCCTCTCTTGTCCCGCTCCTCTCTCCTCTCCTCCAGATCCGCACGTTGCGCCTGAAGATCCTGTATAAAACTTTACTAAATGTTATGTAATGTAATGTAATGGTTCCCTTAATGTAATGTAATGTAATACAATATAATGGAATAGTTCTCCTCTCTTGTTCCTCTCCTCTCCTCCAGATCCGCACGTTGCGCCTGAAGATCCTGAATAAAACTATGCTAAATGTTATGTAATGTAATGTAATGTACAGGTTCTCCTCCTGTAATGTAATGTAATATACAATATAATGGAATAGTTCTCCTCTCTTGTCCCTCTCCTCTCTCCTCTCCGCCAGATCCGCACGTTGCGCCTGAAGATCCTGTGTAAAACTAAACTACATGTTGTGAAATATATTGTAATGTACAAGTTCTCCTCCTGTAATGTAATGTAATGTAATACAATATAATGGAATAGTTCTCCTCTCTTGTTCCTCTCCTCTCCTCCAGATCCGCACGTTGCGCCTGAAGATCCTGAATAAAACTATGCTAAATGTTATGTAATGTAATGTAATGGTTCCCTTCCTGTAATGTAATGTAATACAATATTATGTAATGGTTCTCCTCTCTTGTCCCGCTCCTCTCTCCTCTCCTCCAGATCCGCACGCTGCGCCTGAAGATCCTGTCGGAGGCGGCTGCGGAGGGCGTGCTGGTGCGGGGGGCCAAGAACCAGCTGCGCATGTACCTCACCATGTCCATCGCCGCCGCACAGCCCATATTCATGTACTGGCTTACCTTCCACCTAGTCAGGTAGAACAGACAGACAAACACAGCCAGGGGGCCAGGTGTGTGTGTGTGTGTGTGTGTGTGTGTGTGTGTCTGTGTGTGTGTGTGTGTGTGTGTGTGTGTGTGTGTGTGTGTGTGTCTGTGTCTGTGTCTGTGTCTGTGTGTGTGTGTGTGTGTGTGTGTGTCTGTGTGTTTGCGCGCGTGTGGGCGTGCACTGTCTCACCTTCCATCTGATCAGGTAGAACAGACAGACAGACAGGCACCGTGTGTGTGTGCGTGCGTGCGTGCGTGCGTGAAGTGGGTTTCACTCGTGTGCAGCCAACAACTTACACAGGAAGTAACTGCACATCCGGCGTATGTTTCTTTTTGGCCCCCACCCTGACACCACACACACACACACACACACACACACACACACACACACACACACACACACACACACCAGCAGCCGTGGCAGCAGCTGTGTGTGTGTGGCTTTGTCACCCTGGCACCAGTAGCGACTGCAGCAGTAGTGGTTACAACAGCAAACATGTCAAAAACAACAAGAACTTTTTCTATACACAGCCATTATGTAGACCGTTTTTCATTTGGTTTCGTTTCATTTATCACATGGCAAATGAAATGGGGCAAGAAGAAAAGAAAAAAAGCAGCACAAAGTTTTTTTTGTTTGTCTGTCTGTGTGTGTTTGTCTGTTTATCAGTGTGAGTGTGAGCGTGTGTGTGTGTGTGTGTGTGTGTGTGTGTGTGTAGTTCTTTTTCTTTCTTTGTATTGTATGTAAATGTATACAACAATCATTGGCTACTCACTTTTTGTACAATATGCAGTGTAGGTTTCAGCTCTCATGTTTTTTGTTTGTTTTTTTTGTTTTTGTTTGTTTAATAAATATAAAAGTTGATAATGTGAATGTGTACAAATACTAGTGATGTGGCCTAAGGCCTTACCGCACAAATAGACCAGGCGCGATGCGATTCCAGCGACAGAGTGCAGCAAGCGATACGAGCGATTGAAGAGACTAGAGTATGTCCGTACAGGCAGAAGGCAAAGCATTCAAGCATTCCCATTGGCTGTGGTCATTGACCTCTATACAGTCATTGGCTTTCGCGGCTTGTCTCCGAACCGCGTCATAGAAAGTTGAACGGATTTCAACTTCAAACTGTCGCGCTCGTCGCGCAAATCGCTCTAGTCTCCAGAATCGCTTTTGTCGCGCGACTCAATACAAAGTCAATTACTTCCGTCGCTCGCCTCGCTCGCCTCGCTCTTGTTGCAGTAGGTGTATTTCTGCGGTTAATGAGAGCGCCACATAGACATGTATGGATATATACTGTACACACGGCTTTAAATAAATGAACACCGGACAAGGTCTGATGGAAATTCGGTTAGGCTGGTGGAAAGGAGAACCTACTTAGCCTGGCAACGCCATCCTATGTGCGCCACGTGGCTCCGCACGTCATCTGCCAAAAGCCTCGAGCTCAGTTCTCTCAGTGTTAAGCCAATCAGCAAACAGTTGAGGGTGGTGACGCAGAACTCACCCGCGAAATCCGTCACTGATTGGTTAAGGTAACTATGTCCACACTTTTGTTTTGTTATTTGTATACTTTTGCGACGCTATATTGTAAAAGTCACTAGCTAATGAAGCACAATATGGGTTTTCATTTGAATTAGGAACTCCAATAAATTTAAAATGCAGAGTAAGATCAGACCATCTCCCACCCTCCGGAGACGGGTTCCTCTTGGCTTTTGCCAGTCTGTTTGACAGAGTCAACAGTCGCCTTTCGCCCAGGCTAGAACTTACTAGCCACTTTGACTGACAGTAAGTGTACCAGTATGCGTTGCTAGTAAGATTTAACATCCACTGGCCAAATTGACTAGTGATGAAAAGAAGTTAATATATAGCCTGACTCAGGGCTCTAAATTAACACCAGCCAACCAGCCAAATGCTGGTGAAATTTCATTTTGGTAGGTAGAAAAGACCAATTTATTAGCCACTGTGACTCATTAGTGAGTGTGTGTTTGGCTGGTAAGATTACAATCTACTGGTTATTTTGGCTAGTGATTAGGGCTGTAATGATATTGTATCGAACCGAGAAATCGTGATACACAGAGTGACAATACTGTATCGTGATACAAGGAGGCAGTATCGTGATACGCCCTTTCAAAGTTTTATTACCCATTAGTCCAGAAAACAACCTTATGATTTGATGTGATAGTGTTTCCAAACTTCAGTGGAGATACATTTCAGAAATCGTGGGGTGTATCGAACCGTAGGTCAAAAATCGTGATACGAACCGAATCGTGAGTTGAGTGTATCATTACAGCCCTACTAGTGATTAAAGAAAGTTAATTTAGAGCCCTGGCCTGACTGTACCCGAGTATGCCATGCCTCCAGACACCATAGCCATAGCCGTTCATACAATACATAGATGCCATGATGTTAACATGAGAAATGTAGCCTGGGAAATCCCATGATGCTTTACATAAGCGTTCTAATTTGAAAGTCGTCAATCGTTAACTACGCACCCCCTACGGGATTTACAGTGGGCATGTCTCCAGGCCTTATCTCTCTTGTGATTAGGTCTGGTGATAACCAGGCAATGAGAGATGAGCTTTAAGTGCCACCATCTTGGAACAGAAGTAATTGGGCAAGCGGTTGCAATTCACCCGAGTCCAGCAGTGCACCATCTCAGTACAAGGCGTTTCCTCCGCAAATGCTTTCCCAATAATATGGCCGCCTCGTGTCGTGAGCATATTGTTCTCAAAGCCCTTACAGGCAGTCGTCGTCTATGCAATGGTGCTAAACTGATAAAATTCGATAATAGCCAAGCAGTTCACATGTGCCAATGCTCTGCTCTGCGCTGGCTTCTAGAACACCTGTCTGCGCTGGCTTCTAGAACGCCTGTCAATGTGAGTGTTTTCCTCCCGGCCACATCAGGCATGTATCCGTAAGCAGCATTCACGTGTCCGTTAGCAACATTCACGTGTCCGTGACGTTAGCAGCATTCCGTGAGCAGCATTCACACTGGATGAGGACAAGTGGTGCTTCACTTCGCTCTCCATGAGCTGCCGCTGAATGCATGCCGCACCGCACCTTCATCAAAAAGTAAAGAAATGCCGCACCTTCATCAAAAAGTAAAGAAATGTTCAACTTTTGACTGATTGCGCTGCGTAACTACATAGTCCTTGGAGACCCCACTTTGCTCAAACACGCTCATCATCGCATTCACATTGGAATAAAGCTATGTGCCTGCCGCATCGCACCTTAATCCAAAAGTAAAGAAATGCCGTACCTTCTTAAAAAAATAAAGAAATGCTGCATACCTTCATCAAAAAGTAAAGAAATGCCGCACCTTCATCAAAAAGTAAAGAAATGCCGCACCTTCATCAAAGAGTAAAGAAATGGGCTGAAATTGACTGCGTAACTACATAGTCCTTCATGACCCCCACTTTCCTCAAACACGCTCATCATCGTGGAAAAAGCAAGTGTGTGTGATCCCAGTGTAAAAGATGTTTGTTATTGCATATCGGCGCCATTACAAATGCTGCTACTGTGACATCTGTGTCATACTTACCACCACCATTAAATTCTAAGTATTCATTATGACTGGGGAAATTGCATTTAACATACATGAATAGGGGGATCTTCTCCATGGTCCGCCTTTTTGAATTTCCAGAAGTATGCATTTTTAGCTGCAAACTTAGTGTAATTAGGTCATACTAGTAAATATTGGTTTATTATTTATTAAAATTCATGAAAATATCAAATTTGGCAATAGGCAGCACAGTTTCAATGAGCCGCATAGTTGCAGAACCTATTCTGGCCACATTCCACACACTGCAGCTTTTAATAGGTAATCTGGCCAGGCAAACTAAGGTATCTACAATATTCTGAAATTGTCACAAGATGGGGGGGTGGCATTTCCAACGGCTCGGTGGGGCATGTTAAAAGTAATGATGCAGCACCGTAGTTTAACAGGTGAGTGAGGAATTGGGTGGTCTGATCGATTGTAGCTTCAACTAGGGCTGTAAATAATAAACGTTATGTGGGGGCGTTCTTAAGTATCGAAAAATAAGTGAATCGCTGCCTTAAGAAATCGATATTGAATCGTATCGTCATGGAGGTTTACACCCCTAGCTAGCTTCAACCAGCTAGCTAGCTTCAACCTCGTTTTCATGAACGCTAGACACACCCCTTTGCATCTCCCTCTGAGAAATGGGTTGACACCGCTACTTAGCCAAACCAAATACTCAAAACACCTTGTCCTCGTGATAGCCAGGCTAATGGGCATGTATGCACTCACAGCCTGATCTCTCAGAATTCTGTTGAATGGACACGGATCTTTGGCAAAAGCCGTGAAACTGACACGGATTTCGTGTCCCAAAGTCCATTGACCATCAATTCTGTGAGGGCACGACAAATGTTGAAATGGGCGGGTTTAGTGGGCTCGGTAATAAGGTGGATACATGCAGTACAATGTGCACAATGTATATACAATATGTCTATGGCTCTCGTGGCGAGGTGAGTTGAGTTGAGTTGAGATGAGATGTTGTGGGACAGGCTCCTGCCTGTTTGTAACCTTTTGGCCAGTGTTGTCACTGAAGTTTTCATTTTAGTCTTAAGATATGTAACACGCAACATTTCTGGAGGGAACCATAAGCAAGCACATGGGTTTTTTTCTGTTTTTGTTTTTGTTTTTTAAATGATGGTGAAACAGGATCATACATTTGTTTAGTTGCAAAACTGTATGTCATCAAACTTGTATGGACATTTGTTGGAGATCATGGTCAATACACAGAAGTAATTTGCAGAGATAATGTACGTAAATGTGCGATGGACGATGATCTTGCAGAGATAATGTACGTAAATGTGCGATGGACGATGGCAGGGCTGGCCTGGCCATATGGCATACCGGGAATTTCCCGGTGGGCTCCGCACCCTCGTGGGCCCCTATTTTCAGAAATGTAAAAAAAGATTAAAAAAAAAAAAAAAACACTCTACATTTCTTCAAATAGGGGCCCACGAGGGTGCGGCGGGGCCCACCGGTGAGTCGGTTCTGCGCCCCTAATTATGAGGGGCCCCTTTAAGCCAAAAGTGCCCGGGCCCCATTTCTCCCCCAGCCCAGCCCTGGACGCTGGTCTTGGTTTTGCCATAGAGCTCGAAAGTCCCGCCCCTTAGTTCCGCGTTTCACGGGACCTCAGTTGACCATCTAACAACATGGTAGCGAGTAAATATCTTCTGATCTCAGTCATGATATGCGCTGGGCTCCAAATATGCTGTTTAAGAGGATAATTAAAGCAGAAGTATCAATGTTTTGTTCCGAGGCCGTCGGCATGAAAAATGTGAAGAAACACAGCTTTCTAAAAAGTTTAGGGGTTCATACGAAAAATTAGGCAAAAATATCAGAAACAACATATATGGAGCTCTTGGCACAACTCGAAGGGGATCGAAATGCCATTTTAATACCGCCATTGGATTACATGCTACGATTTTCGGCTAAAAACGCCGTTGAGGTCCCATGAAATCGGGGGAAGTGACGTCACTTTCTAGCTCTATATCCTCTCTCATTTCCATGTCATATCGCCAGAGCGGAGCTTTGTATGGGGAGTGGCTGAACACCCTCATAAATCAGACTGATTATAGGCCAACATGAAAGATAACAAGTGTAAAGTTCATGTTTAAGACGTGCACACTGCACGGGCATAATGTACAGATAAGGACAGTCTATGGGAAGAGGTTCAAATATCTACATCTGTTGCTTTTACCCATACAAACAGTACAGGTAAAAAAGAAAGGAGTTCAGCTTTTTTTTCTTTTTTTAAAAAGAATTATTTCAAGATCAAGTCCATTGCTATTTCTTTGCCTGATGACGGCAAATGTTAAGTAACTGTACTGTAACTGTAAAAACGAGTAAAAAATATGCTTTTGTGATGCATACCTCATGTTTTTAATATTATTATTATTATTACATTCTGTTTCAGTGATGCCAAATGCATTGGCATTGACGAGATGCCTAATAAAGCCAGTTGCGTTGTCTATACACATGTGTCTCAGGTGTGGTGTATTCTAAGGTCTTGAAAGAAGGAAGCGAAGGACGACACTACAGATTTTTTCTTAGTTAATTCACCCACGAACGTTGCGGGCAGAGCCCTTCCTTCTTCAATGTGTAATGGCGATCGCTTTGTTTATTTTTGTATTATTTGTTGTTTATGTGGAATTCACGGAGAAGAGAAAAAAACGTTTTGGTTCGCATTGCAAACAAACTTTCTGGTTCGCGAATGCTATGATATGCGGCGTGAACACGTGGCTGGTTCGCAATTAGGTGTGGGAACGGGCAACGGCATGCAGTGTTGCCAGATTGGGCTGTTTCCCGCCCAATTGGGCTGCTTAGGATGGTCGTGTGCGGGAAAAAATGGCATTTAGCAGAAAAACCCGCCCAATTTTTGCCATAGAAATCAATAGAATTGGGCGGGATTTAGTGCGTCCAGGCGGGTTTTGAGCATTTTTTGGGCTGGAAATCATCAGCCTCATCTGGCAACCCTGACGGCATGGTTCTCAGTTTGCCTGAACGCACCATCAGTGGGTGAAAACCATGTGTCTCTAGTAGCGCGTTCAGGCCAACTGAGAAACGTGCTGGAGCCCGTTCCCGCACCTAATCGTGAACCGGCTGTCGTGTTCACGCCACAGACATTTGCGTTCGCGAACCGGAAAGTTGGTTCGCAATGCAAGCCGCAAAATACTAGGTTTTCCTCCGCGAACCGTGACTCAGCCTGGCCCTCAGCAGGTTCATCAGGGTAAAACAGTCACGTGCGGAAAAAGTTCAGAGCCCGGTATGAACACGGGGGGGTTCGCAGATAAGCACTTAAGTGCCGAATGTAACTGGTGCGGGCACCAGCTCCGGCTCCGTTCTGGTCAGCCTGAAACCCCTATAGGTGCCTCCATTGCTGACCTAGGTGGGTATCCACCAAAATCGACAAGAAAGGGAGATATTGAGTCTTTCCTTGAGACTCTGTTTCAGAATGCTTTTAAATGGAATCAGATATGAAATCGAAGGGCAAGGGGGGCACCCGTGACGTCATCAATGCAGGGTGATCATTACCGTTTTCAAAATTGTTCTTGGGTTGACGCCGAGCCATTGGCGTTGTGATTAAAATGACCGGATGATTTTTCATTTATTTCAGTTCTATTCATCAAAAAAAAAGAGTAAAAATGTGTTTTTACCATTTGTTGTGCCAACGCACAAGAGGAACAAAACATAATTTTACCGGCGGCAGTGTGTTAAATGCATGCACTGCTTTTGAAATCCTCAGTCCCATAAAAACTCTGATACAGTTGGGGTGCAGTGCGCTAAGCATGCATGGGCTTGCATGCCCACCCACCGGGACCCCGGTTCGAGTCCGGCAGGGGTCATCCCCTGATCCTCCCGTCTCTCTGTCCCATTTGCTTCCTGTCTCCATCTTCGACTGTCCTGCCAAATAAAGGCATAAAAGCCCCTTGAAAATATATATTAAAAATAAAAAAAAGTTCCGATACAGTTCATGCGGCTTTCAAATGCATACAACAGTCCTTAATTCCCACTGCTTTGTAATATGTGGTCACCATCCAAAGGCCTGAGGCATAGAACAGCTAATGAAATACGACTTCAAAAATATCCTGATTTGAATGTATTTCAATGGAGTCGACCATTTCCTTGACTGAGTTCTGGGTGTGGCCGGTGGTTAGTGGAAAGGTAACTTTTCCAATTGTACAGAGCAACACCGCAGGTTGTTTAATGTTCCGTTTCATTGTGGAACATATCCAAGACAAATGGCCTCAGGATTTAATTATAAAATGGTGCTGAATACAGACTGAGTTGACGGAATCTTTATTGTCATGGCAGTTATCTGTTTACAGTGGCGAACAAATACCCAGAATGCTAGTCATGTAGTCTACACAACTCCTGATACTGCAGACCAATGGCAATATTTTTCATGAAAAAAAAGGTGTGTGTGCGTGTGTGTGTGTGTGTGTGTGTGTGTGTGTGTGTGTGTGTGTGTGTGTGTGTGCTCCCATTTGTGTGCATTGCTACCACTACCACAGAACCCATAATCATGTGTTCTGTCTTAGATGCTGTTTCCACGTATATAGATATTTTTGGAAACGCATCAGTTTCTTGTTTACACGTACATGTATATGGAGTAGATCTCCTATCTCCTAGATATGGAGAAGAGCTCCATAATTGCAGTTTTAAGAGGGTTAAAACACACATGTCCACAATGGTGTTTTCATTTTTATCCACATGTTGTGTTTATACATAAACGTATGAAAAAATATATCAGCATTTAAAGATATCCTTACTCTCCACGCAAAATCACATCGACAAGCCTCTCCATGCCTCTTGGCATGTCTATACATTCTTTTTATTTTTTGGAGCAAACCTGAAGATGCACTGGACGAAACGCAAAAAAATAAAGAGAAAAAAGAACAGTATCCAGTGTGCAGTGTTTCATGAACTTTTCATTGTTGATCAAGTTTTCCTGCCATAGGCTACACCTGCACCTGGACACCTGAAGGGCACAAGGACTTCCATGAACTTCAAGGGCCTCCGCACACCGGCTCCAACAAAGTGCAGAGCACTGCTCCTCAAAAGTTCGATCAGAGATGCCATTGTAATCATTGTAATAGGTTGCTATGGGCACCTAACATGACCAGGTTCCGGTCTGCCTAAAGGGGCGTGTCATAATGCTCCTAGCATTGAATAGAACAGTCCTTAGGTCTGCCTAAAGGATTTCCCCCCTCCCCCTTGCAATAGTATAACCCGGAAACAATGGGCCAATGGAACCTCTCTCTCTCTACTCTCTCTGGTTCGATTCCATTGTTTTCAATAGAACCCCGCACACTGGCGCCAATGTCCACAGACATCGGCTAGCTATTAGAGGCGAGTTCTATTTTGTCACAGCCGCCCATTGACTAATTATGCTATGTTCGTGTGAAATTGGGTTGGGGGTCGGAATTGTGTCAGAAGCGAAAGTGCTCCGCAGTACTGTTGGAACCGATGTGCCTGTGCCTCTACATTCATTTACTGACTGTTGGCACCAGGGCTTGACATTAACTTTTTCACCCACCGGCCACTGTGGCTAGTGGTTTTCCCGGGTCACTAGCCATTCAGGTATTTCACTAGCCACCGATTTTATATCATTTTTCTGTTCTTTATCATGATAGCGTACGTCTAACCTCGGAAGATGAGGTGCTAAAGCAAGATGACTGTACAGCTTTCTACATGGAAGTATATCAAGCAAATAGAAATTGAGTTACTGAGCTTTTTCGTGAACTTAAATGCAAACAATTGATACAGAAGGGGTGAACAATAGAATATAGGCTATGATGCACATGTCGCATCAAGGAACAAGCTGCCAGCCAAATTGGCTAGTGACAATGAAAGCATTACCAGCCACTGCCAAGTTTTACCAGCATTTGGCCGGTTGGCTGGTGCCAGTGTCAAGCCCTGGTTGGCACACTCACCGATATCAAAGTGTCTTTTTGAATGGAGATTGTTTCTCTGAGTATTCCCTTCATCTGCTGAAGTTCTCAAACTGTTAACATCAGCCTAAATTCCTCAGAAAAAAACATAGACCGTCCTGAGTGTGTACATAGTGTGTTTTAGTTTTCGCAGTCTTTTCACTGTGGGACAGGATGAGGAAGATCGCACTGGTGGATCGAAACAGTTTGCCGTTTGTATAAGACATAAAGTTTTGTATTTTCGGAGCTCATTCCCAGTGCAGACCACTTCATCACAATGCCGGGTCGTTGCAAATATCAAATAAGGCTAACTGAGAAAATCCCTTAATAATCCTAGTGAACAAGGAAAGGTTCTCGTCAGATTTCAAGTCAAGTCAGCCACACATCTTGAATATTAAGCTACATATACTGCACACACCACCACCTCAGATTTGGAACCATTTCTCCACTAAGAAAATATAACATCTGGCATCATACAAAAATAAAATGAATTACCTCTCCCTACATGGAATTTTAAAAAGTATGTACACTCTGATTCAAACCAATTGAGCAATTGGTTATAAATATAAATTAATAATTAAATTAGATCATCATCCCACAGATGTAAGCTGCCCAGTGCAGTATAAACATCCCACCACACAACCCCCCTACTACATTCTGCTTTCTTCTATTTACGTTGTCAAATTCACTTTGTTCACCACATTCACCAACTCTCCATAGAGAAAGAACGACTTCTACCGTTCTGATTTCTGGCTTTGGTCGCTCCTGATGAGTTCTGTCACAACCAGGCAAGCAAAGTAGGCAATTGCCTAGGGCCCCCATCTGACAGGGGGACCCCCAGGCAGTGGTTCTCAAACTTTTTCAGACCGAGGACCACTTTGTCCCCCAAAAAATGTTCAGGGACCACCTGTCAACTGAATTGACAATTGAGGGGTGCCAATTTGACACTGCTAATTTTGATCACTTATTTTTTATTCGCATTACAAGCCTGTCTTATTGTGGTGTCCCCTAACGGACCACCTGAGCTCTGTCGTGGACCAGCAGTGGTCCCCGGACCACACTTTGAGAATCACTGCCCCCAGGTAATGACTGGTTATGTGCTTGTGTTGAAATGACAGCAGTGGCAACTTGATGAGTGGCGGCAGCACCTCCCTACATTCGTTGAGTGAAAAGTGCAATGATGAGTGCGTTACAATATGTTTGTTTCCTCGTACCAGGAAGTAATATGTCATGATGACATCACTGACAACAGCATTAGATTTCAATATTTTGAAAAAGGTCAATTGTAAACTCTCTTTCTCATTTGCAATTGGGATGGTGAATGAAAAACAGTCCCTCAAAAGTTGTTGTGGCTAGGCTGACAGCTGGAAATTTTTATCGTTTTCTCCACGGAGGAGGGGCCAGGAGGCGGGGCGAGGAAACAAGCACAAGTGGAGGAGGCAAGGTCGCATATTGTAACGCACTCGATATCAAGCGTTCTCTTCAAGGCGGTCCCTCTCCACTAGTCTGATCAGAAGAGAAGGGCCCCAAAAGCCCCCCCCCCCCCCCCCCCCCCCCCCCCCCCCCCTTTGCCTAGGGCCCCCCTTGAAATACCTTGAAACGACCCGCTGCTTCCGACGTGCATTACACACACACACGGATACAGTTATTTCGACGGGAAAGAGGGCCCAATAAAACAGTTTAACTTACACATATGAAGATGCTCCGGTGACTCACTTCTTTACCTGGAATTACTAGTCCTATTCCCATGATGACGCACCAGACTGTGAAGTGCAGAAGTGCAAAGGATATCTGTCTTTTTTTCACAGTTATTTCCATTTCATGGTCCTCTTCCACACACAGTTAATTTCCATTTCATGGTCCTCTTCCACACATAGTTATTTCGATTTCAAGATCCTTTTAATCACCTCCGTTACCGCGGGGACGAGGCGGGGCGCGTAATGCCAGAGCCGCTCGTCCAGCACGAGCTCCTCGTTAGCGACGTCGCGGCGGTACGGCCCCCTGACGTGATACAGCCTCGCCAGCTCCCGGTCCACGCGCACGCTGGCGCCCTCGGCCCACAGCACCCCGTGCACGGTGGCGCGGTACACCGCGCGCGGGTTCACGATCGTCTTGATGTTGTTGAAGGCGTGCGGGTCGTTTGGCTCCCGCCACACGTGGTCCAAGACGTCCACGCCCGGAACTCCCGCCCACTCATCGGGCCGCTGCGCCGCGTTCCGTCCGCACTGGGTGTTCCGGAAGACGTTGTTCTCGAACTCGAAGCTGGCGACGCCGGTTCCGTGTTGTTGCTCCAGTCGGGGGAGGAGCTCCGGCCAGGTGTCGACCTGCAGGGGGACGATGAGCTCGTCCAGGTCCTGCATCACCACGTATCTAGACACACACACACACGCACGCACACACACACACACACACACACACACGATGAGCTCGTCTAGGCCCTGCATCACCACGTATCTAGACACACACACACACACACACGCACGCACGCACGCACACACACACACACGATGAGCTCGTCTAGGCCCTGCATCACCACGTATCTAGACACACACACACACACACACACACACACACACACACACACACACACACAATGAGCTCG
>NC_085864.1:46671403-46706403 GCF_034702125.1 Engraulis encrasicolus
CCCTGTCTCCCCTCTCTCTCTCTCTCTCTCTTTCTCTTTCTCTCTCTCTCTCTCTCTCTCTCTCTCTCTCTCTCTCTCTCTCTCTCCCCGCCTCTCTCTCTCTCTGGCTTTCCCAAACATTTTGAGCTTATCTTGGGAAATATGTCTTTGATTTGACTATTGATCCTTTAACTCACAGCAGCCTTGAGTTAAGTGTAATATTATCTTGCAGTTGATCATTACATTGTCATATAGCATTCATTCATTTGTCACACTTGAGATTTTCTTC
The DNA here is from genome assembly GCF_034702125.1 of Engraulis encrasicolus. Classification (NCBI taxonomy): domain Eukaryota; kingdom Metazoa; phylum Chordata; class Actinopteri; order Clupeiformes; family Engraulidae; genus Engraulis; species Engraulis encrasicolus. Next base: position 46,671,672 of record NC_085864.1, read on the forward strand.
AAATATTGCCACTCCTTTCCGGAAATAAGTGGTGTAGACACACACACCTGCTCTGGTCATACTTTACACACACACCTGCTCTGGTACATGAAGCGGTACACGCAGTCGTTGAGCGCGGCCGTCTGCCCGAAGTAGTGCAGGTCGCCCGGGGAGTCGCTCGGCTGCCAGCCGCGCGACACCGTCAGGTTCCGCTCCGTGATTGGCCACGGCACCACCTCCACGAACCCCGCCGCCTCGTAGTGCTCTAGAACCCTCCGCGCCGCCTCGTCACAGCTGGACCTGCGGGGCAGCATTGCCAGATGGGAAATGTTGAAACTATCTTACGTAGAGCTGTGTTGGAAAAAGTCGATTCATCGATTTTAAATTGATTCACACATTCAGTTCCGATAAATCGATTCGCCTGTCCAAAGATCGATTTTTAAAAATAATTATTATGTATTGTTATTATTATTGTTATTATTATTAATTTCCCCTGCAGTTAACCTTTTCATCAGTCTTCCAGCCATCAGTAACTAACAAATACTTGTAAGATTTGCTGTTTACAGTAATATCGATATAATACTAGATTTAATATGTTGCTTCTCTAGTCATGAAATGATGGAAACAGCTCAAATAGCCTACGTTTTTAATAACATTCACTCCCGGACCAAATCGAAATCGGATCGAATCTGAAATCAGATCGAATCGGATTGAATTGGAGCGAATGGAAAAAAAAAGATTCTGAAACTTGAAAATCGGAATCAAATCGATTCTTGAAATTTGAATCGATACTATTACGAGGTTAACTCTCTCCCTGTTCACTCTCCTAACATTCTGTGTGTATTAAACGTGGTAGTCAGTAATGTATGATACTAAGTGCATGGATGTGGTGTGAGGGGTTGACCAAACATACCTGAGATCTCCAAGCAAACCCAAGCACATGTCTTCATTGACGGACAGCTCAATCTCCCAAGCCGTTCTCCAGCTGGCTCTCCTCCAGCGTTCATCATTGTGAGGGAAACCTCACGATCTTCCATAAAATGCAAAGGCCCATAGTATCCACAAATGCCCACGTGCAGTCAGGGTCCATATATCTGTGAGCTCTGTGAGGGTAGCTCCAACGCTGGCCAAACAAGCTCCAGCGTGCGAGCAGGTGCCTCGTGCTCACCAGTTCACCAGCTAAGCTCTCAGGTGTTCTCCCACTCCTCTTTCAAAATGGCTTCCCCTGTTTTTAAAGGCACAGAGCCTCAAAAGGTAGTCGGTGCCCCCATGTGGTGTGGATGTGGTAGTGTGCTGACTAGTCTACATGCAACTACAATATCCCTCCGTAACAGTCCTTCCCCCCTCAAACCATGTTTTTTATTTAAAAAACATTTTTATCTTTTATACTTTTTTTTAAAACTCTACACATTTTCCCATTTTCTTTCATATCTACACATTATATACACTGTTCTCTAAAACAGAACTAAAAAGGAGAAGAGTAGTTTCCTCGGACATCCAACAAACATATGGGAAACCTTGAGAAAACTACAAAACCCATCAAGCCATCCGACCAATCATAGCTGTGCTCAGGTTATTGCTATGACCCACCAAAGCACTCCAGTGCCACCCCTAACCGGAGGCTTGGGTATCATTTGCCATGTCTGCGAAACAGACCACATGCGTTCATGTGAACCCACAGGCAGTGTCCAATAAACCTCATGATGAAACACACCAAGCAGTAGTTTAGGATCCACCAGGAGATTAATGTTCAATCCATCAGATGCTAAGTTACATTGTGGCTCCTCTCCAACAGGCAGGTCAGAGCTCTCACAGTTCAAGACTTCATTGTCCATCACACTGCCCTCGGCAGCTTCAAAAGTATCACCCCTGACCTTCCAGTCACAAACGGCATTCTCTGCCATATCTTCAGCAGTAGGACGCAAAGGCAAACTAATAACACCAGACACTTCACTCTCAGAAACAGGTTCACCCTCTTGCCCATTATTCTCACAACTGCTACAAATTTCAGAACTTTGTACTAACCCCTCACACGTGTCAGTACTACACAGAGCTACAGGGTCATTCTCAGGCTCAAAGGCAACACCCTCAACAGTTTCCTTACACAGAGACAAATCACAGGCATTTTCAGATGGTCCCTCACATGTGCTGACATCAATAGCATTAGCTTCACTACAGTAGAGTTCCTCCAAATCCACAAAGAATGTATCAGTTAGGTCTAAGCTTACTGTTTCCTCCTCACTTCCAACATTCTCCTCCCCAACAGTGACCTCATCATCACCAGGCTCACTCACATCTTCAAACAACGCATCTGCTACCTCCACAATTTCACTTCCCGCATTATCACTCACGTGCAGGCAGGGCACCAGCTGTACAGGACAGCCTGCAGAAGACAACTGTTCCATCCCCCTCTGCATCATTTCAATTTCCTGTCTTGTCTTCTCTACGTCTTGCTGCAGCTTTACCAATTCCTCGTCATGCAACTTCACCGCCTCTGCCTCTCCAACCATTGGTTCTGCTCCTAGCCAAATTAACAGTACATCAATAAGCTCCGGTTTCCTTGCCTCAGGAGATACCTTCACCCCACAAAAGTCCACCACTGCGCGCACATCTTGCTTAGGAAGTCTCAGCAACCGATGTCGCGTCACCTCCTCTGCCAAAAAGTACTGCACCACAAAGGTCGACATTTTCACTCTTCACAAAAACAGGCTAGTCAACGCAAAGCACGCTAACACTAAGAAGGACAACAATTGCCACAAACTGTAATCACTGGTGATCATTTTACTTGGCTCGAGCCCCCATTTACAGAAATAGCATAGACATTACTCCAAAGGCTTACCTGGCTAGCAAACAAAATCAAACGCACATAGGACCTTGGCACAAAATATAGCAACAAAGTAAGCAGCTGATACCACACAGCTCTCACTCCAAATCCAAACTGTAAACATAGCAAGCACAGTAAGCGTTGATGCCACTCAACCCTTACAAAAAGCAAAGAAAGCAAACAAAAAACAACCAAACAAAGAACCAAAGTCCTATCACGAAGCCACTAACCAAGCCACCTAGCTACCTAGCTACCCAAAAGCACATGGTTAGCTCCTAGGCTACAAACATTTATGCTAATTCCACCAACACAACCAACCATGCTCGTTGTCTAATGTTCAATCCCGGACGAAGCCTCCACTTATTAGGAGGTTAACTCTCTCCCTGTTAACTCTCCTAACATTATGTGTGCATTAAACGTGGTAGTCAGTAATGTATGATACTAAGTGCATGGATGTGGTGTGAGGGGGTGACCAAACATACCTGAGATCTCCAAGCAAACCCAAGCACATGTCTTCATTGACGGACAGCTCAATCTCCCAAGCCGTTCTCCAGCTGGCTCTCCTCCAGTGTTCATCATTGTGAGGGAAACCTCACGATCTTCCATAAAATGCAAAGGTCCATAGTATCCACAAATGCCCACATGCAGTCAGGGTCCATATATCTGTGAGCTCTGTGAGGGTAGCTCCAACGCTGGCCAAACAAGCTCCAGCGTGCGAGCCGGTGCCTCCCCAGTTCACCAGCGAAACTCCCAGGTGTTCTCCCACTCCTCTTTCAAAATGGCTTCCCCTGTTTTTAAAGGCACAGAGCCTCAAAAGGTAGTCGGTGCCCCCATGTGGTGTGGATGTGGCAGTGTGCTGACTAGTCTACATGCAACTACAATATCCCTCCGTAACAATACCCAGCTCTAATCTTACCAAAACCTCAAATGTATCTTTTTTTTTTACCTGTAGATAGCTATGTAATCCGCCCCCAGCAGCTTAAACATCTCAAGCTCCCTCACTTGTTCTCTCTCTCTCTCTCTCTCTCTCTCTCTCTCTCTCTCTCTCTCTCTCTCTCTCCTTCTCTCTCTCTCTCTCTCTCTCTCTCTCTCTCCTTCTCTCTCTCTCTCTCACACTCTCTCTCTCTCTCTCCTTTTCTCTCTCTCTCTCTCTCCTTCTCTCTCTCTCTCTCTCCCCTTCTCTCTCTCTCTCTCCTTCTCTCTCTCTCTCCCCCTCTCCCCCCCCCTCTCTCTCTCTCTCACTCACTTTGTCTGTATTTATCTCCCTCTCAGTCTCTGTCTGTCTGTCTGTCTGTCTGTCTGTCTGTCTCTCTCTCTCTCTCTCTCTCTCTCTCTCTCTCTCTCTCTCTCTCTCTCTCTCTCTCTCTCTCTCCTTCTCTCTCTCCACTGTAGTAGGGTGACTTCAGGTAAATCGGGCCACTTTTTTCCATTTACTTACATGCAAAAAAAGTGGTTTAATTTACCTTAATTCCCCGTATGTATGTGTCCACTGATGTGTGTATGTGTCGTTATATTTATATTTCCTTAAGTTATATTTCCTTATAACTTATATGCAAATTATCATTCAATCCAGTGTGATTTGGGAATGATGACAAGACATCAGTAGAGGATGTTGAACAAAAGTAGCTCTCAGTAGCCCTCGGGTAGCCCTTGGTAGCCTTCTGACCCAGAAAGGTTGGGGACCCCTGTGTAGTATGTATGTATGTGTCCACTAACCTGTAGATGGCCACGTGGTCGGCCCCCAGCAGTTTAAACATCTCAAGCTCCCTCACTTGTTCTCTCTCTCTCTCTCTCTCTCTCTCTCTCTCTCTCTCTCTCTCTCTCTCTCTCTTCTGGGGACCCCTGTGTAGTATGTATGTGTGTGTCCACTAACCTGTAGATGGCCACGTGGTCGGCCCCCAGCAGTTTAAACATCTCAAGCTCCCTCACTTGTTCTCTCTCTCTCTCTCTCTCTCTCTCTCTCTCTCTCTCTCTCTCTCTCTCTCTCTCTCTCTCTCTCTCTCTCTCTTCTGGGGACCCCTGTGTAGTATGTATGTGTGTGTCCACTAACCTGTAGATGGCCACGTGGTCGGCCCCCAGCAGTTTAAACATCTCAAGCTCCCTCACTTGTTCTCTCTCTCTCTCTCTCTCTCTCTCTCTCTCTCTCTCTCTCTCTCTCTAACGCTCTCTCTCTCTCTCTCTCTCTCTCTCTCTCTCTCTCTCTCTCTCTCTCTCTCTCTTCTGGGGACCCCTGTGTAGTATGTATGTATGTGTCCACTAACCTGTAGATGGCCACGTGGTCGGCCCCCAGCAGTTTAAACATCTCCAGGGTCTGCACCAGCTGCAGCACGTTGGAGTACTCATACATGACGGAGATGCAGATGGTGAACTGGTGCCGGAACGGGCCATGGCTCTCATCGCGCCTGTTGTTGTTGTTGTTGTTGTTGTTGCAGATGGGCGATATAGCAAACATGTCATATCACGATTCTTTGATGAGTGGAGGTGCAAAACGCACACCAGAAACAGAGGTGCTGGCAACCAGAAAATACACTTGCAGGAGGAGAGAAGTGCCGCACACTCTCAAGTTAAATAAACAGTTTTTAATGTGACAACGTTTTGACCTGAGGAAGGCCGATAGGTCGAAACGATGTCACATTAAAAACTGTTTATTTAACTTGAGTGTGTGCGGCACTTCTCTCCTCCTGCAGATCTCGATTCTTTAACACAAAATCTCTATTACGATTTTATGACACGATCTTCCATCGGAAAAAAAAAATCCAGGCATTTTATATACTTGCAATTTGCAATTAGCAATTAATTAAATGTGATTTACACACTGATGACACTCATAAAGTGCACATTTGGAATACAATAATGTAAAGAATGAAAGTGAAGATACAACACTAAGTGTGTAGGCATCACTCTGATACTGATAGTAAACATCCTCACTGCAAGACAATCTACTATATACGATTTATCCACTTTGTCAGATTCGAGACGATCTTGTACTCGATTTCACAATTCATGACTTAATATCGCCATATCGCCCAACCCTACTGTAGGCCTACCTGTTGTTGTTGCGGATGGGGAGGAATGTCGCGTTTTGGGGGAGTGCCACCTTGGTGGGGTTGGTGCTGGGGCTGGTACTCGGGCCGTTACTGGGTTGGTGGTGGGCCGGGGGGTGGTACTGTTTGTGAATGGCCACGTGTGAGGGGTCGGAGCAGTTCTTGGGGACGGGGCACAAGATGTCCGCCGTGCCGTAGCGGAACCCAAAGTGGTCCGAGTGGACGTCGTACGTGGCGCTGCTGACTTGGAACGCGTCGTCAGCGTTACCATTGCCGCAGCAGAACGTGCACGCGTAGTTCACGTGCTCCATCCGGTTCACGATCGCGACGGTACGGATTTGGCGGGGACTGGAACGCCGCTCCGCGTACGAGGCGACCAAGTTGGTCCCCGAGCCGTGGACGGGTATTAAAAGGTTTTCGTCGTCCCGAGGGAAACACTTCCCACCTGCCACCTTCTTGGCCCGTGCTGGGGCAGGATACCGGCGACCGCTTCCAGCCAGGCTGGAGCTCTCCAGGCAGATGAGGACGACCAGGATGATCGCCGGCAGCAACAACAGGCTGCGTCCGGAGTGGTGGTGGCACTGGTGGCCGTCGCAAGGGCCCGATCCACAGCAGCCATGTTTGTGGGATGCCGTTGCAGGTATCAACAACGGGTCCTTATCGTTCACCGTCTCCTCTGTAAAGCATTACATTACATTACATTAGTATTTAGCAGACGCCTTTGAGCAATTTAAACAAGAACAGGGTAAGGCACAGTGTACAGTTGCAACACTGTGATAGCATTGTCCTTCAAGAGTAAAGAAGAGGACAATGCATTAAAAGTTAAATTATTAGATTACATTAAATACTAGGAAGGTAACAAGGCAAATTGGATAATAAGCAAGACATGTAGGCGCAGTGTACAGTTGCAACACTGACAACAATGTCCAACACGGTGATAAAGAGAAAATAAGTAAAGGATTTAAAAAAAAAAGGAGGTTAAAAGCAAATTAGGTACTTAAAGATGTTAGGTACATAAGAGATGTTAATAGCAGTGGCTTAAGGAGAGACAGGTATCAACGGCTCCTTATCGTTCACCGTCTCCTCTGTAAAGCATTTATTAACCCCTTAGCGCAGAGCCTATGTTAGAACTTCACTGTCACCAAAATTGTAATGGCTATGTCTTAATCTGTTACTTAAGGCTCTCGGTACTGTCATAGAAAATGTTGTTATGATGCAGTTGAGTATTTTCAGCAAATAGTGAATAGGCCTGCCATCAACCACATCTGGAGTAAGAGGCTACCCCATTGATGCTGGATGTTGCATGACGCTGCATGACGTTTGAAGCTGCATGACGCAACACAATTTTATTACAAATCTTGATAAGTTAGAGCTGAATGAACACATTCCAGTGCAAGATGAGGGTCTTGGTGTTTAAATGCAACTTATTTCATGTTTTTATGTGCTTCAGAGGCTGAGATATTTTGTTTTCTATAGGCTGAGGGCAACCGTTCTTAAAAAGGGCTTAGGCATTCAGCAGCAGCATTTTTCGCAAGTGCTTTAGGCATCAATGGGTTAATCCCGAGGAGAAATTAAGGTGTCCAGTAGCATACATAAATAGCCTACAGAATACACAAGACATTACACAAATCATTACACATATATTAACTACATATACTGTGCACAGCAGTTATGAGTACACCCCTGTTGAAAAAACATTTTCAACATATTTCAACATATTTTCAATATTTCCAAAATGATCATATAGTTTAATACAAGAGCTGTTGATCTCACAACAGAAAAGTAAGGTCAATAGTATAACTAAAATTACATATTTTTCCCTTTTTTGTGATATTATGCTGGTGCAAATGTGACGGAGGTCTTCTTGCAACTGTTCGTCCCCCTCAGGGCGCAAACCTGCAACCTTGTCAACTACATCGGTTCGGAAATGGGAGGCACAGTACGATACCGCTGGACTAAAGGACCAGTCCCCCAGCCCAATGGCATCGACACTGTATGAGGCTTTGGGAGAGAGGTTTACAACTCAGCTAGTTAGCCTCCGTTACACAAAAGTGAGCACAGCTCTATGTTAAACTCCCATGAGACAGGATCATGCTCTGCTTCGGAAGTCACTACATGTTGACTAGCATGTTTCTTTTGGTGAAATTCAGCTCCCTACTGTTGATGGCATCCACACAGCACCCATACCAGATACCAAGCCGAAACGCGTTTGCTTTTGGACATGGTGGTAATATAAATAATGAGACTTAGTTTGTGAGTGCGGATTTTACTTCTTTCAGTTGATACCTTTTATCGCGCACCCAAAGACATTCATTTTTTCTAAGAAGTTGAGTGCGTCCTCTGACAAAACTTAACCACCACAGATAAACACATTTGCTTTAGATGGTGTCGAGCATATGTGCTGGTAAAAAGCGATATGAACAAAGAAAAGTGTCCCATGCTTAACCCATTTTACCCTAAGCCCTTTTTGGGAAAGGCCATCTGCCTATTGAATCGTAAAGATCGCCGCCTCCGAAGCACATACAAACATAAAATCAGTTGCTTTTTAATGGACTTCCTTTTTCTCCCTTTTTAATGGGCTTCCTCTTTGTCACCTGAAGTTGCCTGGATTGTTCCTTTTTTGAATTTAACTGATCCCCTTCATCCAGGGCACCCAACAAATATACTTAAAGAAGATACTGCAACTTTTTTGAGCTACCAGCCATTTTGTGTTTTGATAAAAATCAGTTGCATTTAAAAGCTAGAACCCTCGTTTTGCCTTAGAATGTGTTCATTCAGCTCTAACTTACCCACATTTGTAATAAAACAGCTCAAATCTCAAGAACCTGAATGCAGCGTATGTGTGTCTCCAGGGTTCATTCAGCTCTAACTTACCCACATTTGTAATAAAACAGCTCAAATCTCAAGAACCTGAATGCAGCGTATGTGTGTCTCCAGGGTTAAAGTCAAGCATGGTAGTGGGGGTGACACGGCTTGGGGCTGTGTGGATGCCATCAACAGAAGGATGCTGAATTTGACTAAAAGAAACGTGCTAGTCAACATTTTCTGGGACTCAGCAGATGAGAACAGAAGCTCAACATATGTTGTATTAAACTATATGATCATTTTGGAAATAACTTTTGTTCTTATTGAAGTAGCCTATTGTTCAAAATGTTACTTTTCAGGGGTGTAGGCCTACTCATTATTGCTGCGCACTGTAGCTTACTCTTACTGCCCAATGCAGATCTCTCTCTCTCTCTCTCTCTCTCTCTCTCTCTCTCTCTCTCTCTCTCTCTCTCTCTCTCTCTCTCTCTCACACACACACACACACACACACACACACACACACAGCTGCGGTTGGTGATAAGTAAAACAGTGAGTTACCACATGTGCCTTAGCTAAGTGGCACAGAGCAGCACAAAAACAAAGTGAAAAGGTGTCAAACAAGTGTCCAGGAGTGTCAGAAGTCACTGTGTTTCAAAAAAAGGCAAAAAAAAGCAAAGAGACTCATGTTAACAAAGAGGTCAACCCCATGAGGAAATGGATGTGGACTGCATTTACAATATAGCGCCTTTCCACTCCTTCCAGCACTCAACACACTTTACATGGTATGCCTCACATTCACCCATTCACACTCACATTCACACACCAGTGGCAGTGGGCTACCACGCAGGGCACCACCCTGCCACCAGGAGCAACTTGGGGTTAAGTATTTTGCTCAAGGACACATCGATGGGGTCAGGCAGAGCGGGCCTTGAACCTGCAGGCTTTGCCTTGCTTCAAGTATTAAGTGTGTGTACTATATGCACAATTTCAGTGCATTTTTGAATAAATATTGAATTTGGCCCAGAACTTTATCCCAGATTTCCATTGTTACCCCTTGTGAATTTGAGTTTAACACCGCTGTTAGGTTGCACATTCTGCTTCAGTCGCACTAAGATGCTGAAGAGATTGCAATCTGGGTCTTCCCTGTGTTAAGAGGATCACAACGATCAAATTTCACCAGATGAACACTTTGCTACTTGAGAATATATTATAAGCATGACATAAACATACTCATTACAAGTCTCCACAAAATGCCCAATTCTCCCAAATAAAAATGCCATCATTGACTTTGCTCACTTTGACTACTCACACATCCCCATAGATCAGCCGTTCCCAAACTTTTTTCCCCGCGCACCCCCTTGTACATTTCATTGTGGTTCGCGCACCCCCTTAGCGAATATTTTGGTGTGCTGATGGCCACGCAAGTATGGATTCACTGCACATTATGCACAGTTTTGAATAATCCTCTTTTCCAATAGGCTTGGAGTTAAACTGCACTTCAAATGGACCCTTCCAGCATACAATTCACCGTACAATTAAAAACTACTTAAAGTTCATTGATGCTGTATAAAAACTTTCACCATTGCTCTATTCAGCTCGCGCACCCCCTTATGGCAGGCTGCGCACCCCCAGGGGGGCACGGACCACAGTTTGGGAAACCCTGCCATAGATCAATGGTCAGGAACCTATGGCTCTAGAGCCTCATGTGGCTCTTTTGGGAACTGTATTTGGCTCTTACTGTACTAGGGTTGCCAACAGCCTCTTGAAATACGTAATAGTCCCGTATTCAGAAATAATGCTATGGGTTCCTTATTGAGGACACACACGGGACGTTAAAATGCAGGAAATCACATCTAAGAAATACATAATTTTCAGGGGGAGGACCCCCAGACCCCTGCCATAGTGAAGTTCACAGTTGCCAACCATATACTTAGGCCTATCTGTTAATAACTTGACACTCTAAAATGTTGGGCCTAATTGAAATACATGCATTTGATTGTATTCAGTGTTTTTAAAATGGTATGGCTCTCATGAAAATGTCTTTCTGACGCCTGCCATAGATGTACAGTGCACCACATATTGCCATGCCATGCCACACACACACACACACACACACACACACACACACACACACACACACACACACACACACACACACACACACACACACACACACACACACACACACACACACACACGCAGTGCTGGGAATGTTACTTTGAAAAATAATCCCATTTCACTGCGGATAGGGGCAACATGTTTTTAACCGCACCCGGCGCTTATTTTGTTAAGCTCAGCCTTGGACACTACACAGTAAATTTTACAGTGTTAAAATAATACTTAAAGAGTTAAAATCAACACTGTTCTAGTGTCTATTTGGTCCTGCTCCAGATCAGTGTTAAACACTGGTGTTAGATTTGTAGTGTTAAGCTAACACTATAAAGAGTAAAGCAGTTTCGGGGAGCATACAATGGCGCAGACAAACTCCATCACCTCGAGGAGGCGGGGGCTCTCTGGAGTACTTCTAACTCCACACAATTTAACAACTTCATTTGTCACTGACACTTGAGAGCATCTCACTCCATTTGGTGTTGGAATTACTCCAATAGTGTATAAGCCTTAACACTGCAAAATTAACACTGGCAAATTTACTGTGTAGTGCCTGTTCTGAAAGTCAAGTTAGGCTTGCTTAAGACGAGTGATGCCCGTCGGCTGCCGTCTCCCTCTTTGCTAGAGCTCAAACTGCCTGCACCAGGGCATGGGGGTGGGTAAACCTTGAGGTGTGTGTGCCATTATGCGCTGCTGCGAGGTGCTTCATCAATTGGAGTTGCGCGTTATGTGGACAGAACTTTGTTCTTCCATGACACAGTTAACATCGGACATAAACATTATTAGACTTTAACTAGTGTGAACTGATTCCGGTATTTCCCATTGGAAAATGAAACCAGTGCGGCTTGATGCTGCCATTGTCTACCCATCTCTACATGTAGTAACTTGTTGTGTGTGCAGCCTACGTGCGTGGGAAAAAAAGCTAGTAGCCTAGATCCTCCGCCCACCTAACTTTTCAATCATGATAAGCGATCTGGTTGACATGCATGCAAGAATGTGAGCATGTTAAAAGTTGGCTTGGTAGAGTAGCCGAATTAGGTAGGCTAAGTATTCCGTTCAATGTGGCTCCGTTAGTATAACGCCGTTATAGGCCACTCTAACCACGCAGTTATTCCCAGCACTGCCTGTATGTGATTGCGCACCACAAATTAAACTAATTTTAGTCATATTCAAATGGGCTAATGCTTATACATTACCATGAACAATACAAGTCTGCGAATAAGAGATAAAACATTGTCTGTGTCTGTGAATAAGTGATAAAATGGTAAATGATTGAAACACTGTAAGAGCTTCCATGCGCCCTAAGATGCACTCATGGGCCCATTGAACTTGCCCATTAAAATAGCATTTTACTGACTTGACACTAATGTTATTAAACTGTTAAAATGTTAGCTGTTATTTTTCTTGAAGCAGTTTTGCTAGGCTAGGCCTATATATCTACGGCGAACTGTGCCCTCAATGCAAACAATGGTATCTTGGGGCAAGTCTCTATTTCCTATTTTCAAGGGAGAGAAGAGCATTAACGGTAGCTCATTTTTTTTACTTCGTATTTGGCAACAAGTGAGATTCCACGTCGAAGAAGCTGCTTGTAAAAAAAGATGACTTAAGCTTAACGGAGATTTAGCGCAAAAAAAGATTTTTGTTGGGTAATGTCGCCATCAGATTTGCGTTTATTTTTGAGATGTGGCACATAGTGGGAAGTTAACCACTCTATCTTGCGTAGGTCCGAGGAAAGAAGTCCAAGCGTATCCATCTCTAATAACCGTTAGTTTACCGCGCATACAACTTTTACGCGCGTAACTGAATCGAAGTGCCACATACCTTTTGCCTCCATGTCGTGTCCACATCACCACATCTCATGTTTTGACAGCGTGCGCCTTCGCCTCTGAGACAGAAGTGACAATGTGTGTGTGTGTGTGTGTGTGTTCTTCTCTCGCTCCGCCCTCCGTGACACATTGGGTCATTTGAGGAAAATTGATAAGCGTCTTAGACTGTTTTGCTGTCAGTTTGTTGGCCACAGCCTAGGGGAGACCGGGTATGAAAGTAACATTGGTTTTAGAGCACTCTAATATACTCTCTAAAACTATTTATTTAAACGCTACACTTCTATAACTTTTAGCAAAGCACACACATATGTCTACTACAAATGACAACTATTTAAATGTCCTCTATTACGTGACATAACATCTGAAATCATGCCAAATGCAAAGTGTGCACTACTGGGGTATTGTAACAGCATAGAAACACGCTGAGGTAGGTTGTAACACGTATTGGGGTAGTTTGTAACAGTATAGAAAACAATGGAACTCAATGTGATATGGCAATTTATTTACTCCTTACAAACATCATGAGAACAGAACAATTGCTCACATTAATGTAGTCCTATAGAAATTAATTTTCAATGTCAAAAAATAAGAATACATTTTTTTTTGTTACTTTCATACCCCAAAAACTGGACTTTTCCCCATAGCTCCAAGAGAAATTATATCTGTGGCTTGAAATCTTACATGGACGATCACAATGACAGTCTGAGGGAACTGAATCACAAAAAAGTCTTATTTTACTGCCCAAGGATGGTTGTAACATTTTCAGAAACTCCTGTTACAACCTACCCCAGCAATGTCATTCATCGTTTAGATAGCTGTATTAGTATGGTGTACCAACAAGAGCAAGGGACAGTTACACCATTCATGACTTGAGAAACTGTAGTTTCACCTGATATAACACATATAACATTATCTACAACAGGAAAGGCACCAGACCAAAAATTAAAAAATATTTTTTTGTTACTTTCATACCTCAAAACTTGACTTTTCCCCGTAACTCCAAGAGAAATTATGTATGTGGCTTGAAATCTTCCATGGACGATCACAATGACAGTCTGAGGGAACTGAGGGTGTCACATGACTCATATCTTATCCCTGATTGTTGGAATTGAGGCTGTTACAACTATCCCTTTGTTACGTTCATACCCGGTCTCCCCTATATATGACGGAGGTCATCTTGCACCTGTCCGTCCCCCTCGGGGCTGCGAACGCACGACCTCGTCAACTACATGAATGGGAGGCACTGTACGATACAGCTGGACTAAAGGACCAGTCCCCCAGCCCAACGGCATCGATAGCCTACTGTATGAGGCTTTGGGAGGGAAGTCCCACACCAACTCTGCCAGTTAGCCTCCGTATATAGTCTAGTCGTGATCCCCATAGGCCCCTATACTGAACCCAGAAATGTTGAGTACCCTAAAGTTTTATTGCAGAAATGTCATCTATAGGTCAAAGGAAGGGGATTTAGCTTGGTTGCCCAAAGTTGCACTTTGGGCAATTTGCATAATTAACATAAATATATCCTTAAGGTTAAGACTACTGTAGGTGAATAGGCAAAAAACTTCAATCATAGATATCACCTTGAAACTTTCTCAGTTGATTACTGGTGATAAGAGAAGAAAAAAATTTATTGGAATTTTTCTGTATTTTGATGTTTAGATATGCAAATGAGGGCATGAATCATCAATTATGTCCTAATTTGCATACAGAGGAAATCAGCTTTGCATGGTAAAACCAGACTGAAAATTATTTTTCTGTGGTTAAAATATGTATATTTTAGGGTTGAGTTAGTGAAAACCTTTTGAGGACCCTGGTCAAGAATATGTTAGATTAAGGAATTGCCCCATACAATAATTATATAAGCCTACAGTATACAGTATATTTATTACAAAGGCCTACTGCATAATATGTACACAGCATGCAGGCATGCAGTGTAGAATAACTATTTACAGCATGCTTGTGTATACAAACACAAAATAACTATAGTAATTATTTTTACTGGTTTGAGGAAGGGCTTTAAGGTCTAAAATATCACATATGGTAGCAGAACGTTTTGGAGCAAAATCTGATTGTAGCACACTTTCACTACCTACTACCTACTACTACTAAGATACAGAATAACTAAATTTATTACCAAAAGTATATGCTCACCCATTCAAATGATCAGAGTCTGGTGTCCTATTCACTTAGCCTAGCTGCAGGTGTATGAAATGAAGCACTCAGGCTAGCAGACATTTGTTAAAGAATGGGCCATTCTCCGGAGCTCAGTGAATTCATGCGTGAATTCTATTCTCATAGAATGCCACCTGTGCTACAAATTCAGTTGTGAAATTTTCTCATTTCTAAATATTCCATAGTCAACTATCAGCTTTATTATAAGAAAATGGACACTGGGAACAACAGCAACTCATCCATTCTGAAGTGGTAGGCCACATAAACTGACGGAGGACATAATGCAAAGATGTCACCGACATTCTGTACAGTCAATTGCTACAGAGCCCCAAATTTCATGTGATCTTCAGATTTGCCCAAAGTGTGCAGAGTGCAGAGTACAGTGTGCAGAGTGCTTCATGGAATGGGTTTCCATGGCCAAAAAGCTTCTCCCAAGTCATGTATCACCAAGTGCTAAGCGAAGCCCCAGATTCGATAGTGTAAACTGTAAACTGTAAACTGTAAACACTGCCACTGGAGATTATTGTAGACTTCAGGAGGCCTTTGGAGTGATGCATCAGGCATCTGGAAATCTGATGGACAAGTCTGAGTTTTGGAGGATGCCAGGAGAAGGGTACATTTTGGACTGCCAAGTGAAACTTGGTGCATGCGAAATGATGATGTGGGGTTGTTTTCTGGAGCTGGCCTTGGCCCCATTGTTCCAGTGACTTTGAATGTTTCAGGATACCAAAACAGTTTGGGACAATTCCATGCTCCCAACCTTGAAGGAACAGTTTGGAGCAGGCCCCTTCCTCTTACAACATGACTATGTAGTGTACCTTGTTTGTGCATTGGTGCACTGCAAACAGACATGGATGACAGAGTATGGTGTGGATAAACTTGACTGGCACAGAGCACAGAGTACTAACCTGAGCCTAATAGAACATGTTTGGTATGAATTACTATTAATTATTGTATACCATTGTGTAGCATTGCACACATGTAAACACATTTAGAACAACCACATAGCCTTCAGCATCTCCATATTTTGTTTTGACACTCTCTTCAGTCTCATTATCTTCTTGATATCCATCCTTATGAACTGTGTGTGGTTTATTTTTCCAAAACTTGGTGAGGGATGCAAATTATTGAATAATGCCATCATAATTAATTGATTAACATTTAATTGATACAATTGTATGTTTGTATACGTAGCTCTTTTGCATTTGTTCACTGTACGTATGTACATGCATAGAGTACAGCGGTTAAGCATGAAACACCTAATTCATCCATTTACGGTACATGTCAACTGCTTCTTGACCAGGGTCCTCAAAAGGTTTTCACTAACTCAACCCTCAAATATACATATTTTACCCACAGAAAAATAATTTTCAGTCTGGTTTTACCATGCAAAGCTGATTTCCTCTGTATGCAAATTAGGACATAATTGATGGTTCATGCCCTCATTTGCATATCTAAACATCAAAATACAGAAAACTTCCAATACATTTTTTCTTCTCTTATCACCAGTAATCAACTGAGAAAGTTTCAAGGTGATATCTATGATTTAAGTTTTTTTGCCTATTCACCTACAGTAGTCTTAACCTTAACGATATATTTATGTTAATTATGCAAATTGCCCAAAGTGCAACTTTGGGCAACCAAGCTAAATCCCCTTCATTTGACCTATAGATGACATTTCTGCAATAAAACTTTAGGGTACTCAACATTTCTGGGTTCATGAAATCACGACTAGACTATAATATAGGGGCCTACCCTTTTGTCTTATTTATTTATTTATTTATTTATTTATTTATTGATTGATTGATTGATTGATTGATGAGCTCAATTGGCAGTGCGCTGACACACCTCTTTCCACATCTATGGCTTTACCACTAATATGAAAGTCACTACCTTAGTTACATATTGAAGCACATGATTCACCAGTGGTGCTTGTTTTGTCACCAACTTGCCATAAAGTCTGCACAACTTCCACCACCACCAAAAATGTATTCCTGTCGCAACCTAAGCACCCACCCACCAACCATCACCGCATTACTCATATGTTTGCCCCCCACCCCCCCCCCCCCCCACACACACACACACAGCAAGTAGTGAAGGGAAGAATTAGTCACCCCACTCGACTTCAAAACTTCTCAGTCTCTGGAGAAAAAAACAAAACAACAACAGCAACATGCACTTTGGCCACAGCTCCAAGCCAGGCCCTGATATGGGCACCAGAACAGAACACACCCAGCTACAGAAATGCAATCTATGTAAATATAGGCCTATAAATATCACTGCGGATGCTTGTGTCCTGTCCTGTATATGAATGGTTCTCATTTACAGTAGGCTACACCATATGTGGTCACCATACAGTATGAGTCACCATAGAGTATAATAATAAATCTGATATGTTTGATGGCACATAAATAGGGGTGAGTTCAAGTAAATTGGGCCATTTTTTTGCATATAAGCGAATGGAAAAAAGTGGCCCAATTTACCTGAATTCACGCTATATTTAAAATATTATACTTCCTTCACATATTTGTAGTTAGGAAATGGATCACACTCAGTTTTTTCTTCATTCGTCTTTTCTTTTTATTCAAACATTGCAGGGACAGACAGACGTTTCGGCTGCAAGAGCCTTCATCAGTGTCAGTGACACAGCAACAAGACGGAAGAGCGCGGTGTGTGGAAGATAACTTCACATATTTGTACGCATATAATAGTATTAATTGTAATATTAAGAGGTGCATCTTGTCACCAGACTAGGCAGGCAGCCGCTTGGGGCCCCCAAGCCCCTGGATGGTGAATAACAGCTCACACTTTGCTACAGTAGTGGCACATTTCATTCAAATGTTCATCCCTTTGATATATTTGCTTGGGGCCCCAGCTGAACCTAGAGTCGCCTCTGCGCATAGGCCCTACATGTGTGTACAGTCTATGTAGCAGACATGAAGAGCTCAGATGCAAAACCCCCTAACTCCATTTCTGAAGACCTACACTTCTATATTTTTAGAGAACCATGTGGTTGGTCTGGTTTACATTCATGTACTTTATAATACATATAAATAGTTATATTGCATAAATAAAATACAAAATATGCAATTTTAGTAAGATAAGTGAAACAGTAGTCCCCTATATGTGCCTGCCTGGGCCTGTATGTCCTACCATTTGACATGGGAGTGGGCCAGTCCTCATGATCAGGGCAGGATTAGTGCACAGGCTAGATATGGCTGCAGCCTAGGGGCCCCCCACCTGCCAGGGGGCCCCCTTATTGGACAAAAGTGAAAAATTGCAGAATTGTGGCAAGTTGTAATATGGACAAAAAATATGTTGTCCTGTTGTGTATAGTTGGTAGACATGTTATCTTTAATTCCGAACTCATAATTGTGACACCGTCTATGTAAAATTGTGGCGAAATTTGCCCTCCAGGGGGGGGCCCACAGCAAACTTTAGCCTAGGGGCCTCATGCCATCTTAATCTGGCCAGTCCTCATGATGGACACTCTTTTTTATTTATTTATTTATTTTTTTTTATTCTAAACCCAACCACCATCCCCCCTTATGGGGGACCTAATTTTTTGTCTTTCATTCTTTTGGTTTTTTTTTTCTTTTTTTTTCTTTTAAATATATTTTCATTTACCTTTCTTTTTTAATAAAACAATACAATAAACAAAACATAGGTTTAACAACAAAGAAGGACAATAGTAAAAAGAAAAAAATAAGAAGGAAACAAAATATTCAAATCTGAGGTCCACCAAAAATGTCAGACCGTATATTTAGTACCCTCCCCCTGGGATGAAGTTACAGTTTACATTTTATCCTGTTGCAATGAGAAGTATTACATTAAATAACAAAACAGACCCTAAGGCCAACATGATGGACACTCTTATCTAGCGCAGGGTACATAACAGGTGGCCAGGCCGTGCCCTCCTAGTGACGCAATAGCTCGAAGAGATTTGAAAGTCGATGATAATCAGGCTACATACAGTAACAGGTGTCTACTCATACTCAGTTGGTTATCAGGTGCAGATTTGCTGTCAGGTGCAGATTTGGTTATTATTGTTTTTATTGTATTATCCTTTTTGAAAGGAAGTTTGTCGACGTCAGTGAAGTCAGCGCAACATGGATTGGTTCAAAGTGTTCAAAGTTGTGGGAAATCGCGGTGATTGGTTAAAGTTGCGCTCTCGCGCAGAATTCGCGGGAATTCATTGAAGTTGCGAAAAACGCCGCGATCGCAACATCGTGATTTCCTGGATGGACTGGTTATCAAGCGCAGATTGTCTGTATTCTCTGTAAAGCCCCCCCCCCCCCCCCACACACACACACACACACACACACACCACACACCACACACACACACATACACACGCTACACACAGGGGGTGCATCCCAATATGCGACCTTGCCTCCTCCACTTGTGCTTGTCTCCTCATCCCGCCTCCTGGCCCCTCCTCCGTGGAGAAAACGATAAAGTTTCCCAGCTGTCAGCCTCGCCACAACAACTTTTGAGGGACTGTTTTTCATTCACCATAACAATTGCAAACGAGAAAAAGACTCTACAATTGAGCTTTTGCAAGATATTGAAATATAATGCTGTTGTCAGTGATGTCATCATGACGAGAAGCAAGTGGAGGAGGCAAGTGGAGGAGGCAAGGTCACATATTGGGATGTACCCACTGTGCCACTAAGTACCCGCTGCCTGCACCTCGAAACCTCTGGTGTGTGTTGGCTTCCTCCTCCAAAAATAACCCGATTTGGGTCTTCATCAGCTGAAGAGAAAGCCATGCAAGCCCAACTGGGAAACTCCTAGCCTGGTCCTGACCATCCCATAATACTACCATTTCATTTTGTATTATGGTCTGGCATTTGTTTGCTCTGAAGCGATTGTAGGAAGCAGGAAGTTTGCACTCAGTTATGGTTTGAAATTATTGGACACCTCCCACCCACAATCGCTGGCAGTTACTCAGCAACAACATAGCGCAGACCAATGGCTCTGGCGCAGATGTGTACGTCATTGTCACGAGCGTCCTCCCCCTTTCGTCCCCACGTGGGGGGCGTGTTCGATTATTGGCTGTTTTCTGGGGGGGGGGCGTTGCGATCAAAATTCTACTGCTCCAGGCACTCCACAGAGAAGCACGGCCAGACTACAGTAATGGAGCCAATCCTTTGGCGGAAGTACGTAGGATGGCTCGCGAGGCTAGGAAACTCCAGCTCCCATTGTCCTTGTAACACAGCAGCACTCCACAGCACACAAGTGTTCCCTGCAAACTGCACACAACAAAATTGCATTTATGCCTCACCCGTGTAAGGGGGCAGCCCCCAATGGCGCCCCGAAAGGGAACAGTGCGGCAGGACGGTACCATGCTCTGGGTACCTCAGTCATGGGGGAGAGCATTGGTTAATTACTCCCCCCCACCAACCTGGCAGGTCAGGAGTCGAACCGGCAACCTTTTGCGTTACAAGTCTGACGCCCTAACCGCTTACATGACTGCCCTAGAATGTAGGGTTCATCCAGGATTCCAGCGTTCCACTGCCGTTTGCAGCCCATTTTAATGTTATGCAGCTTCACATGAAAAATGACATATTTTGTAATAGAATCTTAGAAAATACATTTGCAATACAATTATGTCATATTCAGGGGACCTAGAGAAGGTGGGCTCTGTTTTAAAGGTGGCTGCCTTCAATATAGGCCTAAAGTGCAGGGGGAAATCCTGATTTGTGTTCACAGTACGGCCCTCGGAGGACTTTTACGACCCTCGGATGAATTTGAGGTGGCCCCTCGAATGAAAAAGGTTCCCCAACTCCCCTGCTATACACCCTATGCCCCCCCCCACACACACACACATCTCCAAAACAAATGAATAGAATTCGTGTAGCCCCTTAATGCACACCGTACCTCCA
Source organism: Engraulis encrasicolus (assembly GCF_034702125.1). Taxonomy (NCBI): domain Eukaryota; kingdom Metazoa; phylum Chordata; class Actinopteri; order Clupeiformes; family Engraulidae; genus Engraulis; species Engraulis encrasicolus. The sequence continues at coordinate 46,692,319 of NC_085864.1, forward strand.
GTGGCACGCTGTAATAGTCATTGAAAAGTTAACTACTGTATCATAGTATAGTATCATACTACAATACTATGACATAACACATGGCCTTTAGTGATGCACTACGACTTGATCATTGCCATTCTGGTAGCAGCCAATTTATAACGGCGTGTCTTAACCGGTTAACTGGGCGGGGTGGGTTACATTTCCCCTCATGGTCACAAGCTGTCCAAGTTATCTATTACCGTTGAGAGAGCAAACAAATTGACACGAAAGGTATGTAAAAGCAGGCTCGATGGAGAGAGGAGCAGAGGGGACGTGGAAGGGGGCTTTTAGTGTGTGTGTGTGTGTGTGTGTGTGTGTGTGTGTGTGTGTGTGTGTGTGTGTGTGTGTGTGTGTGTGTGTGTGTGTGTGTGTGTGTGTGTGTGTGTGTGTGTGTGTGTGTGTGTGTGTCTCTGTGTGTGTGTGTGTGTGTGTGTGTGTCTCTGTGTGTGTGTGTGTGTGTGTGTGTGTGTGTGTGTGTGTGTGTGTGTGTGTGTGTGTGTGTGTGTGTGTGTGTGTGTGTGTGTACTTTGCACATGTACTTTGCCCTCCACAATGTGTTTCTATGGCCGCCACAGAGCGCGGCACACCCACCCTCAACCCTGAAGACGCCCAGTCTATTACACGTGCACAAACGGTGGTTATTTTATTTTATTTTTATTTTTATTTTTTATTAGTTTATTTATGATAGGACAGTGAGAGACTGGACAGGAAACGAGTGGGGAGAGAGAGAGATGGGGAAGGTTCGGCAAAGGACCCGGGCCGGAATCGAACCCGGGTCGCCGGGGTGTAGCAGTCGAGTAGCCTGATTATCATCGACGTTCAAATCTCTTCGAGTTGCAACGCCGAAGGCAAAAATACTGAATCAAACAAAGATATCGCAAACCACGCCCACTCAATGCAAAAGCGTGTGCTCAAGTTGGGTCTCCTAAGGGGGCGTTGTCCCCTACTTCTTCTTCTCTTTTTGAGGTGTTTGCGCAAGACGTGCGCTACCGCCATCTACAGCGCTAAGGGGACTTGATTCTCAACCTCAGGACTCCGAAGGTCTCCTAACCGAAGGTCTCCTAAAGGGGCGTTCACCCGACATAAAGTGGATACCGGAAAGGAAACAAAATGACGCTTCTTGGTTACATCCACTTTCTTTGCCGAAGGTGTTGCGTCACTAGGAGGGTGCGGCCTGGCTAGCAGTTGAGTGCCCAGTCGATTGAGTCACGGCTGGGCCAATGATGGCTACTCTATCACACATGCACACCCATATAAGGTCATGGGTTATTAGGCGGACACAGGCCCGCTGAGGGGGGTGGGTTGGTGGTAGAGGGTGGGGGGAACAAACAGGTCTGTCTCCCCGTGCCCAGGGGAGAGGAGGGGCCAAGAATTGATTCGCCATTACACATGATTAGAGTAGGACATGAGTAGAACATGATGTTATAATGTGAAAAAATTAATGGTCCAATGTCAGAAACCCTGTTTCTCCTTTAATATGTCTAGCCAGGCAAAGATGTTCGGATGGATATTATGCTGTAGAACAAAATGCATTGGGGGGTGTTGTAGCGCAGCGCACTAAGCCCCCCACACTTGGGCTTGCATGCCCATGGGGACCCCGGTTCGAGTCCGGACGGGGTCATTTCCCAACCCTGCCCCATCTCTCTCCACACTCACTTCCTGTCGCACCTTCACTGTCCTGTCTGAAATAAAGGCCAAAAAAAGCCCATAAAAATATCTTTTAAAAAAAAGAACTGAATGCATTGGTAGCATGAGAGAGCTGGACAGTATGCAACAACTACCGGATGATGATACCTGTAGTATGAGACAACTGGACAGTATGAAACAACTACCTCATCATGATCAGGGTTGCCAGATGAGGCTGATGATTTCCAGCCCAAAAAAAATGCTCAAAACCCGCCTGGAAGCACTAAATCCCGTCCAATTCTATTGATTTCTGAAATTGGGCGTTTTTTCCCCCTGCAAAATGTCATTTTTTCCCCCGTGGATGGCCATCATAAAGCAGCCCAATTGGGCGGGAAACCGCCCAATCTGGCAACACTGATCACGATACCAGAGTAGTATGAGTGAGCTTCCTCTTCCAGAGAGAGCTGATAATGGGTGATGAGGTAGTTGTTTCATACTGTCCAGCTGTCTCATACTACCCAGGTATCATGACGAGGTAGTCCAGTTGTCCAGTTGACTCATGCTACCAATGCATTCAGTTATTATGGGCAGTCATGGGTGAGCGGTTAGGGCGTCAGACTTGCATCCCAGAGGATGCCGGTTTGACTCCCGACCCACCAGGTTGGTGGGGGGAGTAATCAACCAGTGCTCTCCCCCATCCTCCTCCATGACTGAGGTACCCTGAGCATGGTACCGTCCCACCGCACTGCTCCCCACTGCTGTGGAGTGCTGTGTCACAATGACAATGGGAGTTGGAGTTTCCCAATGGGCTTTCACTTTCTTTCATAAGGGGACTCATGTACACTACGAAGACCTGTGTAGATTTCCTACTGATAAGGTGTCTAGATTTCATACTGATAAGGTGTCTAGTTGAACAGTATTTCATACTGATAAGATGTCTAGTTAAACGTTAAGACTTGTGTAGATTTCATACTGATAAGGTGTCTAGTTGAACATTAAGACTTGTGTAGATTTCATACTGATAAGGTGTCTAGTTGAACAGTAACCGCACGAATAGACCAGGTGCGATGCGATTCAAGCGACAGAGTGCAGCAGCAAGCGATACGAGCGATTGAAACGACTACAGTATGTCCGTTACAAGCAGAAGGCAAAGCATTCAAATATTCCCATTGGCTGTGGTCACTGACCTCTATGCAGTCATTGGCTGTCGCGGCTGGTCACTGAACCACGTCATAGAAAGTTGAAAGGATTTCAACTTCAAACTGTCGCTCTCTGCGCGCAAATCGCCTCTAGTCTCCAGAATCATCTTTGTCGCGCGACTCAATACAAAGTCAATTACTTCCGTCGCTCGCCTCGCTCTTGTCGCGCTTGGTGTATTTTTGTGGTTAGACTTGTGTAGATTTCCTACTGATAAGGTGTCTAGTTGAACCATTAGAGTTGTAGAATTTCCTTGGTCTCCACGTGAAGCATTGTGCACGGGTGAGGCATAAATGCAATTTCGTTGTGTGAAGTGTGCAGTGAACACTTGTGTGCTGTGGAGTGCTGCTGTGTCACAATGACAATGGGAGTTGTAGTTTCCCAGTTGGGCTTTCACTTCACTCATCACTTCAAACATGCCATGAGAGCATCTTACTTTAGTACTTCAGTGGACACAATCTCCGTTTTTAGTTGTATTTATTTTGTTATTGACTGCTGGTACTCTGGGATACAACACATTTGAACAGCCAAACCTTTTCAAAATGCTATTTACAATACAATTTTTCATAAATGTAATAATATTAAAATCTGATTTTTAGACAACATCAGGAAAACTAGAACTGGATTGATGTCATCTGGAATTTCCAGATCAAATTCTGACACTAAGAGATTGATGTCAACTGTATCAACAGAGAAATACAATAAGACACTTGAATTAATGGATATATAGCATTTGGAAAAGGTCTCATCATTTTTATGATGGTGTTTTCATGCCAATGTCGTGCTGAAAAGCGAGTCCCTACCAGAACGCGAGTGCCCTCATTGAAACCAATGACATTTTTTGAGAGAAAATTATACAGATTTTTGCAGAATGAATTACATAATTTATGAACTAAACATATGAAACATTACTATGAAACATTACTCGTCCTCCACTTAATATAAGCTATTTGAATGAACCCGTAACATTTGTTATGACAATTCTTTGATTATGTTATGGAAATAAAACTGAAATTGTAACCAGCTCTTTGTAATACTTCCAGAAGGAATGTAGATGCTGTATTGCTAGGCTTTCCATCTTAAATTGTGTCGGATTTGTCTGCCAAAATTGGTTAAAAATATCAGAAAAATTGGTCATTGGTTTCTATTGGTTTCAATGAGGGCAGTCGTGTTCTGGCAGGGACTCGCTTTTCGGCACGACACCGGCAACTCAGCGGGCACTGGCACCTTCAAGAGAGAAATTCCTGAGAACAGCCATGAGACTATTCCCAAACAATGACTAACTTCCCCCATACCACCGTGCTCAATTAAATGTTATGTCTTTCTGACGTGTGTTGCACCACGCTTCAGGAAGTTGATGGTGCCAGAGAGGAAGTCTAATCTTCTTCTGCTCTTTGGGGAGCCCGTATGGCTTGACTTGGCTTACCAGCTGCGGTCTGTGGGCCAATCACTGAACAAATACAAAGTAGTAGTAAACACACACACACGCGCACACACACACGTGCACACACACACACACACACACACAAGCACACACACACACATGTGCGCACAAAAACACGCACGCACACACACACACACACACACACATTACAGTTCCCTCCAAACAATGTTGCGTGGTGTGCATTTGCGTTCGTGTAGGCTACACACACATGCGCCCACACACACACACACACACACACACACACACACACACACACACACACACACACACACACAGAGTTTCCTCCAAACAGTTTTGTGTGGTGTGTGCTTGCGCCTGACAAAGGCCAACATGCGCGCGCGCGCAGGCACACACAAGCCCACACACACGCCCACACAAACACACACACACAGAGTTTCCTCCAGACAATGCTGTGTGGTGTGTACTTGCGTCTGACAAAGGTCAGCATGCTAACAGTGAGGGATGCAAGTGGAGGCCTGGGTTGCCAAATGAGACCGATGATTTCCAGCCCAAAAAATGCCCAAAACCCGCCAGGAAGCACTAAATCACACCCAATTTGAACTAAATTCTATTGACATCTATGGCCATAAATCTGCAGAAAAATCCACCCAAATTTTTAGCGTTTTTTTTACCCGCAGACGGACATCATAAGCAGCTCAATTGGGCGGGAAATCGCCCAAATCTGGCAACACTGGTGGAGGCCTGGCCAAGGTTGCAACTGTTTGGGACCTGCATGTTGACTCCAAAGAGGAAACACACACTTTATCACCTTGGAAGTATGAGTGTGTGTGTGTGTGTGTGTGTGTGTGTGTGTGTGTGTGTGCGTGCGTGCGTGCGTGCGTGCGTGCGTGCGTGTGTGTGTGTGTGTGTGTGTGTGTGTGTGTGTGTGTGTGTGTGTGTGTGTGTGTGTGTGTGTGCATGCGGGTGCGCGCGCGCCAGTGCTGCTGTGTGATAAAAATGCATGGTTGGGAAACCAAAGATTTTCTTAGTAGAACACAGCAACGCAAATCATTGGTGGAGTGGTTGAAAGTGGGTGAGGTCATGTGACCAGGTAATCACCCTTATCACCTTTGGGTGACATGAGTAATGTCAGAGTGAACCTGATGAAGCAACAGCGAAACGCGTTGTTCACCAAATAAACTACCAGCAAAGAATACCAGTGTGCGGTGATTCATCCTTCATTTACTTGGATTACTCTTACTGCACATCACCAGCACCTGGACAGTGGTTGTGCACAGGGACGTTACTTTGAGCAAATCATTGTTTCTATATTGATTACATTGCTCAAGGGCACCTCAGCCATGGAGTAAGCTAGAGCAGTGGTTTTCAAAGTGGGGGCCGGGGACCCCCAAGGGGCCACGAGGGTATTCCGGAGGGGAACAACTTAATTAGCCAAAATAGACCAAAATAAGCTAAACAATCCCAGTTGAACAACTCTCTTCTTTACAATGTTTATATTTGTATTGTGCTTTCTGTAGTAGCCTACTTGAATGGGTTTAGGAATGCACCAAATTCATTGAGTTGTGAAAATGGGTGCACAGAAAGCTCATGTAAGGGGGGCCTTGGTTGGAATCTACTGGTATATTGGGGGCCTTGTCATGGTAAAGTTTGGGAACCCCTGAGATAGAGAGAGTGGAAGGGTGGAACCCAAACCTGCAACCCTCTGATCTAAAGCTCATAGAGGTAGAAAATAACACCAGAGGGGATACGGCAATTCACGACAGCAACGGAAAACGGCACATGGCGCCTCCCATCATCTGTAGGTAGTGTAGGCACCTTCAGTCAATTCAAGTCAATGGAGAACACGCCCACCTCTGTTAAAAAATTGAGTAAAACTGTGTGAATATGAAGTAACCCATTAATCAAAGACCAGATTTGAAATGTCAGTATAAATATCTACTTAAGTCATGAGTCGATAAAATACATCTAAAAATCGAATTATATTAATTCTGCACATATTTAGCAACACACTTCAACTATTGTCCTTGTAGAGTGTGTTCATGGACATTTTCACATTATTAAGCCATTTTTTGACAGAGGTGAACCTCCTTGTCCATTCATTTCCATTTATCAGACCTACCTAAAGATAATGGCCGCCACAGATTGCCGTCAGAAGGGGGGCGGGGTCGCCTCTAGTGTTATTTTCTACCTCTATGTCTAAAGCTCATTTCCTTAGCCACAAGGCCACGCCTGCCCAGTGCTATGGGGGCTCGTCCAACTCTGCGAATGTACGGCAAATAGAGCGCACAGCTCTATTAGAGTAGAGTAGAGTAGAGTAGAGTAACTTTATTAATCCCCAGGGGGAAATTCAGGAATTAGAGAAGAGAGGGGAAAATGCAGCGACCTTTATGCTGCCTAGCTGATGTGGATTGACGGGGACCAATTGGAATGTTGGCTTTTGTTCACGATGACAATCCAGACCTATTCTGTGACAAGCTCAAACAATACTATATCTTTATGGTCCAAATCGGTTCCATTTTAGAAATATTACTATGTTAAATTCGCAGTAGCTACAAGATCTAACCTAATGCCAAGGCTTTGAAGTAGGGGTGGGCGATATGACGATATTATATCGTGAATCGCGATATTGAGTAAAAGATCGTCTCGAATCTGCCAAAGTGGAGAAATCGTATAGATCGTCTTGCAGTGAGGATGTTTATTATCAGTATCAGAGTGACGTTTTCTCACTTGTGTTGTTGTCTTCACTTTATTCTTTACATTATTGTATTCCAATTGTACACTTTATGAGAGTATCATCAGTGTGTTAACATTTTATTGACTGCAAATTACAAATTGCAAGTATATGAAAGTTATTTTTTGTTGTTTTTAATTTTTTGGATGGAAGATCGTGATAAAAAATCGAAATCGTGATTTCATGTTAAAAAATCGTGATACAACATTTTTGCCATATCGCCCACCCCTACTTTGAAGGGTTTTTTTTTCTCAGTTTCAATGTTGGCATAGTTCCTGCAATTTGCCTTTGTAGGGCAGCTGTAGATTCCTCTGGGAACTTTCAGTGGTGACCTTACATTGGCAAACAAAAGGTTCTTCTGGGAACCTTTCATGTGTACAGTTTAGGTCAGGGGTTGGGAACAGTTTTCATTCGAGGGCCACATCAGATTTTATAAAGTCCTTCAAGGGCTGTGAACTCAAACCAGGATTTCCCCCTGCACTTTGGATCTATATTGAATGTGGCCACTCTTACAACAGAACCCAGCTTCACTCTAGGTGCCCTGAAAACTATTGCAAATGCAATTTCTAAAATTCCTTTACAAAAACATGTCATATTTCATGTGAAACTGCACAACATTAAACTTATACAGAGGGCCGGATAAGATGGCTTGAAGGGCCGTAAACTGCCCTCGAGACATACAGTAGGTTCCCCACTCCTGGTTTAGGTAGTGGTGTATTGTCATACTGGTGATCTGTCCCAGTAGTGTACCATGGGTCTATGTACTGTACGTTATTTGCCTGCATTGCATGTTAGTTAGGGAAAGATATGGATATTTTGGGAAATCTGTCAGCTAATTTATTACCAATAGATTTTTTTTACCATGTGTTCTTACAGGTGTCTGGACACACCTCACAATTTATCAAATCCAATGGGAAGTTCCGTGACACCCCGTCAAAGTTGGGATGCACCGAAGGCCTATGTAGAAATTGGAACACTGTAGATTGGGGGGAAAGGATGCATAATGGGTCATTACTTCTGAAGTAAACTACATTGGTAATAAATTAGTTCACAGATTTCCCAAAATATCCATATCTTTCCCTAACTATGTTTTGCATGCATAATATATTATTTTATCCATCTACTGTTCAATGCTCAATGGCCTGTCATGGTGGTGGCATGGCAGTGTACCACAATGCAAATACATTGCAAATAACTATGAGTCGCTTTGGATGAAAGTGTCAGCAGCCAAATGAGGTGAAATGTAATATCATTAACACTGACACGCTCTGTTTCGAGTTTCACTTCTACTTTTCTCTTTTCATAGCTGTTGTTGGCATTCACAGCTCAACACTGCACACACCAAATAAGTCTGTTTGTTACTTCTCAATACACAGTGGAAAGTGTCTACTCTGTAAGTTTACTGAGCAAGGACTGCTCAAGGACTGACAGAGCGTAGGAAACACATCACACTTACTCAGAATGTGAACTAGCTTAAAGTGCAATGTTTCTCCCCCCATCTTCCTCCATGAGAACGGTGTAGGCCAATGTGTGCATGGTACCACCCACCTACAGTATACTGCTCCCATAGCGCACTTGTTGGGCTGCCTCCTTGCATGCATAATTGTGGCATAAATGCAAATTCATTGTGTCATACACTGACCACTGTGATGTGTGACTGTGTGTAATGTAAGTCTTTGATGTTTATGGGACCCCCTTGAAAAAGACATGGAACATCTCAAGGGGCTATCCCTTAATAAAATAATTGAATTGAATTGAAAGTGTTGTGTCGTGTCACAACGACAATGGAAATTTCGTTTGTTGAAAAAGGTAGGTCTGCACACTGCCGATCTGCTCCAAAAATAAACTTTATTATTTAAAAAGCAACGTTTCGATCACGCTGGATCTTCATCAGGCATATCAATAAAGTTTATTTTTGGAGCTGATCAGCAGTGTGCAGACCTACCTTTTTCAACTGTCTGACTTTTTTGTCTGGCACCTGCAACAAGTGTTTTTGGATGTGCGCACCCTACCCAAAACAACAATGGGAATTTCCCCATCAGACTTTCACTCTCATGTACTACAGTCAGAGATTCTTTAAGTATAGAGATATGCCAACATAATAGGTTTCTATGGGCACCTAACAGGACCAGGTTCCGGTCTGCCTAAAGGGGCGTGTCATAATACCCTTAGCATTGAATAGAACAATCCTTAGGTCTGCCTAAAGGGGGATTCCCCCCCCCCTCCCCCAATAATAGAACCCAGAAACAATGGGCCAATGGAACCTCTCTCTCTCTACTCTCTCTGCTACAGTCCTCAGAGGCAGAGGCGATTCTAGTGTCAATAGGGGCCCCAAGCAAAAAGCCAAAAGAATGAACATATGAAACAAATTGCTACTATTATAGTTTGAAGTTGAGCTGTTTTTCACCATCTAGTGTGCTGGGGGCCCCAAGCGGCTGCCTGACTTGCCTGCTGACAAGATGCATCTCTGCTCAGAGGTATTGAGTAGCCCCAGACACACAACTTGTGGGCCATAACCACAACCACACCCCCTGCACCAGTTACTCTAACCGCCTGCTGCCACTATACTGCCTCCAGCGTTGCCAGATTGGGCGGGTGCCTGCCCAATTGGGCTACTTGGGATGAGCGTCTGCGGGTAAAAATGGGGGAAAATTGGCCATTTGGCGTTTTTTTCAGCCATTTTGGGCGCATAGAAGTCAATGTAATTTGAAAGTGAAGTGAAAGCCCATTGGGAAACTCCAACTCCCATTGTCATTGTGACACAGCACTCCACAGCACACAAGTGAACTCTGCACACTGCACACAACAAAATTGCATTTATGCCTCACCTGTGCAAGGGGGCAGCCCTCAGTGGCGCCCCATGGGGAGCAGTGCGGTGGGACGGTACCATGCTCAGGGTACCTCAGTCATGGAGGAGGATGGGGGAGAGCACTGGTTGATTACTCCCCCCACCAACCTGGCGGGTCGGGAGTCGAACCGACAACCTCTGGGATGCAAGTCTGACGTCCTAATCGCTCACCCATGACTGCACTAATTTGTTGAATTTGTGTGGAATTTAGCACATTTTGGCGGTTTTTGAGAAGCTTTTGGGCAGGATTTGGTCAGACACATCTGGCAACACTGACTATCTCCGCCAAGGAGGTTACGCTCTCGGTCACGATGGTTTGTCTGTTTGTTTGTTTGTTTGTTTGTTTGTTTGTCTGTCAGCAGGATAACTCAAAACGCTATGAACGAATTTGAATACAATTTTGTGGACTTGTTGGAAATTACTGATTAAATTTTGGTGGATCCTGGAATTAAAAAAAAAAAAGATTCTTCACCACTGCGGGAATTGTAGGGTGCATTTTGACATTCCAATGTCTAACTCCAGAAAGACTTGGAAAAAAATAGGGTCTAACGTAGTCAAATGTTCTATCAAACAGCTTCCTTGGCGGAGATCTGCACTGCACTCTGAGTGCATTTCTAGTTATAATGCTGTTTCCAGCTAATGGGAAGGTTGTTTAGCTTATTTTTGGTTTGTTTTACCCTAGGTATTCAGTTTATTCAATTATTTATATTGTTTTGCTATAGCCTACTTTCCATGCCAAACTGCCACATCCCCCCCTCTACAACCCCCCCAGCATCACCTCACTGCCCCTCACTGAGTGCGTTTCTAGTTTACAGTCTTTAACAGGAAGATGAGTGACAGTGGCTGCGCCTCTTTCATTTCCTGCCCGAGTGAGTTGACGATGACACTCTTTAGAACACGACTAAGAACAGGGCTGCTGCGGCTGCTACGGTTTTGGAGGCCCTAATCATATAACCAGTCAGGAGGCCCCCCTCATAATGAAATAATAAAGATTTGGCCTTGCCGTGGCCAAGCGGTAGGGTACTCATCTGCCATGCGGCCAACCCGTGTTCGATTCCTGGCCCGGGTCTTTTGCCGACCCCTCCCCATCTCCCATCTCTCCCCATTCGCTTCCTGTCCACCTCTCAAACTGTCCTATCATCAGTAAAGTCGTAAAAGACAAAAAAAAAAAGAAATAATAGTGATTTGTTTTTAATTCAATCTCAATTCAGGAGGCCTCACTTTTGGGTGGCAATGTGGTTGAGGCCCTAAGCGCTCTGCTTACTCTGCTTATGCCCAGCGGCGGCCCTGGTGAAGAAGTTGCTGAAGTTGGCTTATAGGCTGTAACATCCATCCACCTGTTTGCCATGTTTCATTGCTAAATTCATGTGTATAGCCTATAGTATTTATATCAAGAGTTAAGTTTTTCTCCCCTGAGAAATTACTGTTAGTAATTGTTATTAATATAATAATAATAATGTGTGTGTGTGTGTGTGTGTGTGTGTGTGTGTGTGTGTGTGTGTGTGTGTGTGTGTGTGTGTGTGTGTGTGTGTGTGTGTGCGCGTGCGCGCATACGTGCATATGTGCGTGCATCAGGGCTCAACATAAACTTTTTCTCTCCCTTTTTGCGCACCGGCCACAGTGGCTGGTGGTTTTCCAGATTCACTAGCCATTCAGCCTTTCTACTGGCCACAGTTTTGTGTTTTCAGTATTTTTTAGACATACAGTATTTCTTATACATCTAAGCTCAAAAAATGAAGTGATAAAACAAGACAATGAGTGCTATTAACATGTTGTGTAACTATGTTAACATAGTGTGAAACTACCTACAGTACTACAGCAGACAAATAGAATTATCTGAATGATCTTTCTTCAACCTAAATATAACACAAGGTGCAAAAACAGGATGTGCAGGTAGCCTATGCTACTGAGATATGATGTCATACCCAAGAATAAGCTACCTGCCAAAGTGGCTGGTGAACAATTTTTTTTGCTAGACATGGCCAAGTTTGACCCATTTTTGTCAGGTTGGCAGGTGCCAATGTCAAGCCCTGGTGTGTGTGGTTGACCTGACCTACATTGAGATACTACAGTGTTTCTCAAAGTGGGGCGGAAGCGGAAGGTATTGGAGGGGGAGGGGGCGCATGAAGTCAGAAGGTTTTTCTTTTTTAATACTTTTCTACTTTGCCATTAAGTCAACACATTCACTTTAAAATCACAATATATTCATTAATTTATTCACTAAAATTTAGAGAACATCATAGGCCATATAAGTGTATATTAGGCTCTAATAAACTTTACGAAGGCCGATGTATTTGTATTTTCGTAACCATTTTGCTCGAGGGGGGCGCAGACAGACACCCTTCCTCTAAAGGGGGGAATGACACGAAAACTTTGAGAAACACTGAGATACTACTTGCCTTGCAGAGGCCAGATGCAGAGGCCACCCCTACATATCTATGTAGCCTACACAAACACACACACTTCTCTTGCAGACAGAGGACAGGCTTGCAGCGTTTCACAAGGTGTCATGAAAATGCCTATAGCACCACACATGAAGAACAGAACCTGTCAGCACATATGATGATGACATAAAATCGTTCTCATGTAACTGACATTGCACATTAAACTTAAAATGTATCTAAAAATAAATGTATTTATGTATTTATATGGTACACTTTAACACCAAACACGACCAAAGCACTTTACAGGAAACATAAAACTAAAACTAAAACTAAAACTAAACTAAACTAAACTAAACTAAACTAAACTAAACTAAAATAAACTGATAATGGTCTAATCAGTGAATATATATAGCGCGTTCAGGCCGACTGAGAACCGAGCAGGAGCCTGTTCCCGCACCTAATCGCGAACTGGCCGTCGTGTTCACGCCACAGATATTTGTGTTCGCGAACCGGAAAGTTGGTTCGCAATGCGAACTGCAAAATACTAGGTTTTTCTCTGCGAACCGTGACGACAGCGTGGCCGTCAGCAGGTTCATCCGGGTAACACAGTCACGTGCGGAAAAAGTTCAGAGCCCGGTATGAACACGGGCGGTTCGCAGACAAGCACTTTAGTGCTGAACGTAACTGGTGCGGGCACCGACACCGGCTCCGTTCTGGTCGGCCTGAAAGCCCTAATAGAGCACAAACTGCACAAAAATCTGTGATGATTGGACAGGCATAAACTCACATACGGTGAATAGTGAGCTAATATTGGACCAGTAGAGTTACACCCTGAACAAATAATAATAAAAACGTATCCTGAAAATTTCATCTTATTTATACATTTTTTCCGGGTCTGTCACCATACAAATCCGGGCCATAACAAAAGATTTACATCCCACATATGTAAATAATGTCGTAGAAGAAATGTGACTCCCCTCTTGGCCAACCCATACTACACTGTGATGACATCTGTAATCCCTCTTATTTTAACTCTCTTTGGTTTGTACAAAGCATTGTGTGCATGTGTCTAACGAGTCTGTGACATCCCACAGCACGCCAAATACACCTGCTTTTTCCCCACATGCCACATGTTACGTTAACATCAATGATCCACAGAAGCAAAGAGTGGAACTCGCACCCCAGCAGCCGATGCAATAATTGGTTTATTGCTTTACATATGTACAAAAAGAAATAAAAATAAATGCAGACATTGTACATCGCACTCTAAAGTGCATATTATCACCAAAAGGTAGGCTATAAAGTACAACATTAGGCTACTTAGAGGAAGCCGGTAAGATCAAAATCATCATTTAGGCCCCTAGGATGCAGAGTTTTTAAGATAAAAGATCCACCTGGCTTCACATTGTAGAAGGGTCTGTGGCGTACATCCTCTCCTACAGGTGGGGAAGACGCGGTCAATGCCCATACATTTCAAATCAGACACTGTGTGTTTCGCTTCAGCAAAGTGACGCGCAACACGTACAGTCATTTTTGCAGCTAAAAATGGCTATTTCTGGAAATTCAAAATGGCGGACCATGGAGAAGATCCCCCTTTTCATGTATGAAAAGTGCATTTTTTCCAGTTATAATGAATACTTAGAATTTGATGATGGTGGTAAGTATTCATGAAAAAGGTAACATTAGTGAATGGGTAGCATGAATTCTGGAAATAAACAACTAAAAAGCTCACACAGTGTCCCTTTAATGCGGACCCTGGTAATGTAATAAGCATAGCTTGCACTTATGTTTAATATTTACATGTGGCTTATGTGGTTAAGGACGCTCTCTATGTTACTGAGAGTGCCTCTGGGTGTGTGTGTGTGTGTGTGTG